>NW_021144931.1:0-30667 GCF_900634775.1 Gouania willdenowi | reverse complement strand
AGAGAGAGAGAGAGAGAGAGAGAGAAGAGAGAGAAGCCACGAGGGAATAATGGAGAAATGTGGCAGGGTATTTAAAGCGTGAATCTGCCACAGGGCGAGAACAGAAAGACTGAAATGTGTGAGGGGGAGTAAAGACACGCTGTTCACAGGCTCTTGTTAGCAGCAACAGCTGGAAAAACAGCCGTTTGGCAGATGTTTGTTTGGCCACAAAAAGACTGGAGCTCCAGGAAAAAACAACAACACAATACTTTTATACAAACCCTGTATAAATGGGACACACTATAGAAATATATAAACACAATCTATCAGTGAGACATGAAAGAACACAGAGGTGATGATGCTCTTTTCTTTGTCTGCTATTTTATTCTGAATATTGTTTTATTTGCATATGCAAATGAGTTTCTATTTGTTTGTTTGTTTCTTTTTTTTTTTACCAAAATAAAAACACAACCAAAGCATTATTAGCTGTTTTAAACTAGAATACATCATTTCATTGACCAGTTATAGTCACATATATGTTATCACATATCCTGATAAGATTATGGTTATTCCATAAATCATTGTGTAAATTACCAATTACATATCTACAAAATAATACACACATTGAATGAAACTCACAAGGCTCGTTGTTCATATAGTGGTGAGTATGTCTATAGTATTTATATTAAATAATGTTAGTGAACATGTGTGTCACTGTATATTTACTGATACAGGCTCTGAGCTGAAATAGTTAAAGTGGGTGTTAAAATAAAGCGCTCGCTAACAGTGGAGCTGAGATGTTTTAAATTTATATTAATAACCATCCTAATGTTTTGTTCTCCGTGGTGTTGAAGAGTGTAAGCCCTGCTGTTGTGGGCGTGTGTATGTTGTAAAATGATGTCATCATGAGCTTTATTATTTGGATTTAAAGGGCCCGGTCATTTGCCCCGCCCCGGCTCTGATTTGTTCCACTACTGGACACGCCCACTCATGAATATGCATAAGTAGGATGTAAATCAGCCTGTTTGTGTAGAGTTTGTCAGAAAGTGACTTTTCAGAGGCTAAAACTCTGGAAAACAGGTGAGTTTGGGAAAATAAATCTCAAATATTATGTTTTTGTGGTTCTTAGAACAAATGGAGATGAAAAAGAGCATGATATGAACCTTTAAGATAAACTGCTCCATGTTTGGCCCCTGAACTAAAATGAGTTTGACACCCCTGACCTATGGTATTAAAAACTTCTAACAGCATTGACTAATGTAGGGGTGTCATACAGGGGCTGTCATGTCCTCTACCTCTGGCATCTCCTGAATTGGTCCGTTGGCACCATCTGGTGGTCTCCATTCATCACTGTCCGGACTACTCACCTCTGATCATCAGGATTGCTTCCAGCTGCGGCGGGGAGTGGTCTCCCCACCTGCAAGTATTCACACCACTACTTAAGACATCGGCAGACCACAAACCAACGCCAAACCATAAACAGTGTTCACTTTGACCCTCTCTGCCGCTGGGATCTCTCCTGCCTCCTTCCCACCTGCAACTACCATCACCTCTGAAATCCCTAAGCTCACTCCACCCTTCAGCTGGTTCTTCCCCACTCCTGTGCCAGGCTCCGTCGTTTCTTCCGTGTTGGCTGCAGCTCGAGCGTCTCCGTGTTCCTGCCCATTTGGGGTTCAGAGGTTTTCTTTGTTAGTTTAGCCCATTCTGAGTTTATGCCTTTAGACCTAGGATTTTGTTTGTTCGTCAGTAGTTTCCTGATCGTTTTTATTTAATCTTAGTATTAGGTCTCCCTCAGTTTGCTCAGCACTTCTTTAGTTTCTCCACCACCCCACTTAGGGCGCTGGTAGGTTTTCTGTTATATTCTGTTTATGGAATAAATCATTTAATTGTATCTGTGCCTCCTGTTGTGTTGTCTGCGCTTGAGCCTCAGTTCAGTCCCGTGACAGTATGGTTTGGCCATAATGAGCTCAGCAGACCGCACTACAGATGAGGCCTCAGCCGCTCATCATGCTGTAGTTAGTCATGAAGCGATTCTAGGCCGGCATGAGGAGCTACTCAAGACTCTCGTGTCTAGCGTTAAAGCTCTAATCAGCCAAATGTCTCACCTGACTGGTCAGCAGTCCGTGTTAGCATCTTCACTAGCTGCGTCAGGTTGCCAGCCTACCCCCATTAATGCCCCCGAGACGACGGTTGTAGGTTCTCCCTCTGCTCTGGCCACAGTAGGCCGTGAACCCACGGTTCCGGTTCCTGAGCGCTATGCTGGAGATCTCGGCTCGTGCCAGGCCTTCCTGACTCAGGTTTCACTTGTCTTTGAGTTACAACCGACCTCCTACGCGTCCGATAGGGCTAAAATCGCATATCTAATTGGCCTTCTACGAGGGCCTGCACGGGACTGGGGAACAGCTGTGTGGGAGAAACAGGGGGAGATCTGCACCTCCTACTCCCGCTTCTCTGCAGACATGAGGCGCGTCTTCGATCACCCAGTTCGGGGGCGAGACGCTGGAGATCGCCTCATGGCCCTGAGGCAGGGGGTCCGCAGTGTTGCAGAGTACTCCGTGGAATTCCAGGCCCTTGCAGCTACCAGTGGGTTCAACGATCCGGCCCTCCAGAGGTCATTCTATGGGGGACTGTCCGAGGCTCTGAAAGATGAACTCGCCACCAAGGAGGAGGTGGGCAGCCTGGAGGCCCTAATCTCCCTCGCCATCCGGCTTGACAATCGCTTGAGGGAGAGGCGCAGAGAGCGCTCACACTGGAGGGACTCTGCACCCTCCCGCCGACTGAGTCCCACTCTCCAGCCTGCTACGCCCACACCGTGCCCTGAGGCTGCCTCCGAGGTCATGGAGGCACTTCATTGCTTCCTGCCCCAAGGGACCAGCAAAAAAGAGGGCTCACTCGTGACAGGGAGTCTACGAGTGAGTCGGACTGCTTCCACCTCCCCTCATCTGCTACAGCTACCCGCTACACTCAGCTACCAGAACCAATCACTTTCTGTGACCGTGCTGGTGGATTCTGGGGCCGAGGAGAACTTCCTGGACTCGGCCCTCGCCAGGCAGCTCCACATCCCGTCAATGCCACTGGATTCTCCCGTAGAGGCCCGTTCTCTCAACGGCCTCCCCCTGGCCACGATCCGCCGGAAGACAGTTCCTGTTACCCTCCGGTTAGCAGGTAACCATCACGAAACACTAACTTTTCACTTGCTGGAGCATTCTCGCCCACAGTTGGTGCTGGGGCACCCCTGGTTGATTAAACATAACCCCTCTATTGACTGGTGCGGCAGCCAGGTTAAGTCCTGGAGTACTGGGTGTCATGCTAACTGTCTCCGTTCAGCCCCATCCCCTGCTCCTGTAAATCCCAGGCCAGATCCTCGGCCTCCAGACCTGTCCGGCGTTCCTGAGGTTTACCATGACCTAGTTCCAGTCTTCAGTAAGGAGGATGCCCTATCCTTGCCTCCTCACCGGCCCTACGACTGTGCCATTGAGCTCCTGCCTGGAGCCACCTTGCCCTCTGGCCGTCTGTACAACCTCTCTAAACCCGAGCAGGCTGCCATGGAGACATACATCAGGGACGCCCTGGCAGCAGGTATCATTCGGCCCTCCACTTCTCCGGTAGGTGCGGGATTCTTTTTTGTAAATAAGAAGGACGGGTCCCTGCGACCCTGTATTGACTTTCGGGGCCTAAATAATATAACCGTGAAGAACAAGTACCCTCTACCTCTGATAAACTCTGCCTTCACCCTTCTCCACGGGGCCAAAGTGTTCTCCAAACTAGACCTGAGAAATGCTTATCATTTAGTGAGAATAAGAGAGGGAGATGAGTGGAAGACGGGTTTTAATACCCCCCTGGGACACTTTGAGTACTTAGTAATGCCCTTTGGCCTCACGAATGCTCCCGCCGTCTTCCAGAACCTGGTTAACGATGTGCTCCGGGATATGATCAACCGCTTTGTGTTTGTCTACATAGACGATATCCTGATTTATTCCAGAGACCAGGAGGAACACGTCCGCCATGTCCGCTTGGTTTTGGAGCGCCTGTGGAAGAACCGCCTTTTTGCTAAAGCGGAGAAGTGTGAGTTTCACATTACTACTGTATCATTCTTGGGTTTTGTCATCTCCCCAGGACGTGTGATGATGGACCCGGCCAAGCTATCGGCTGTCTCCGAGTGGCCCCAGCCAGAGACCCGGAAACAGTTACAGCGTTTTTTGGGCTTCGCTAACTTTTACCGCCGCTTCATCCGTGATTATAGTAGGGTGGCAGCCCCTCTCACAGCCCTGACCTCCACCTCAATTCCCTTCCAGTGGACCCCCAAGGCCGAGCAAGCATTCCAGTCCCTCAAGGTACGCTTTACCTCTGCTCCTATCCTTGTTCAGCCAGATCCCCACCTTCAGTTTGTGGTCGAGGTGGATGCATCTGACTCCGGGGTTGGGGCCGTACTCTCCCAGAGGACCCCATCTGACCAAAAGCTGCATCCCTGTGCCTTCTTCTCTCGCCGCCTGACCCCAGCAGAACGGAACTACGATGTGGGGAACCGGGAACTGCTGGCGGTCAAGCTCGCTCTAGAGGAGTGGCGTCACTGGCTGGAGGGGGCAGAGCACCCATTCATTGTCTGGACAGACCATAAAAACTTGGAGTACATTCGTTCAGCCAGGAGATTGAACTCTCGGCAGGCCCGCTGGGCGCTGTTTTTTGGTCGCTTCCAGTTTTCCCTCACGTATCGCCCGGGGTCCCGTAACAGCAAGCCGGATGCCCTGTCTCGTCAGTTCTCCTGCGACGAACCCTCTGGTGACCCTGAATCTATCCTTCCCCCTGCTCGTCTTGTCGCCTCTTTAACCTGGCAAGTGGAGGATCAGGTCCGTCAAGCACAGTCCCAACAACCAATCCCAGGTAACTGCCCGCCTAATGTTCTCTATGTTCCTGAGTCTGTGCGTACCCAGGTGCTCCAGTGGGCTCATACCTCTCGCTTCGCCTGCCACCCTGGGGGCTTCCGGACCACAGCCATCCTTCGGCAGAGGTTTTGGTGGCCCTCTCTCGAAAGGGACACTCGGGACTTTGTCGCCACTTGCCCCACCTGCTCCCGGGGCAAGACCCCTTCCAGACCCAGCTCGGGTCTCCTTCAACCACTCCCGGTGCCCTCTCGGCCTTGGTCACACATCGCTGTGGATTTCGTCACGGGGCTACCCCCTTCTGGAGGTAACACGGTCATCCTCACCATTGTTGATCGTTTTTCCAAAGCAGCACACTTCGTCGCCCTTCCCAAACTCCCCTCAGCCAGGGAGACGGCATCCCTCCTAGTTGACCACGTCTTCCGGTTGCATGGGATACCAGCAGACATTGTCTCGGACCGTGGTCCACAGTTCATCTCCGGAGTCTGGAAGGCCTTCTGCGCTGCCCTAGGGGCCACCCTCAGTCTCACCTCTGGCTTTCACCCCCAGTCTAATGGCCAAGCGGAGCGGGCCAATCAGTCTCTGGAGACGTACCTCCGGTGTCTGGTCTCCTCCAACCCCACTGCCTGGGTTGAGCATCTGGCCTGGGTGGAGTATGCACACAATTCACAAATAAACTCTTCTCTGGGGATGTCTCCTTTTCAGTGCTCCCTCGGCTACCAACCTCCGTTGTTCCCCTCCCAGGAACAAGAACTCTCCGTTCCCTCTGTTCAAGCCTTCGTCAGCCAGATCAAAAGGGTCTGGGACAGGGCCAGGGCCGGACTTATACAATCAACTGAGAGGATGGAGCGGCAGGCCAACCGCCGTCGCTGCCCGGCACCAACCTACTCTGTGGGCCAACGAGTCTGGTTGAGGGCCAAGGACCTCCCTCTGAAGGTCGAATCTAGAAAGCTGGCACCCCGGTTCATCGGTCCCTTCCCCGTGGAGAGGATCATCAGTCCGACAGCGGTACGTCTCACCCTTCCCAGAACTTTGAAAATTCACCCCACGTTCCATGTCTCGCAGGTCAGGCCCGCCAGGGACTCCCCCCTGGCTCCTCCTGTTCCCCCCCCCCCTCCTCCCAGGATGGTGGATGACTCGCCCGCCTACTCGGTTCGGCGCTTGCTGGATGTCCGCCGCAGGGGTCGCGGCCTCCAGTTTCTCGTGGACTGGGAGGGTTACGGGCCTGAGGAGAGGAGCTGGGTCCCCCGCAGTCAGATCCTTTGCCCTGACCTAATCAGGGATCTCAAGCGGCGGCGTCCTGAACGTTTTGGTCGTGCGCCTGGAGGCGCACGTAGGAGGGGGGGTACTGTCATGTCCTCTACCTCTGGCATCTCCTGAATTGGTCCGTTGGCACCATCTGGTGGTCTCCATTCATCACTGTCCGGACTACTCACCTCTGATCATCAGGATTGCTTCCAGCTGCGGCGGGGAGTGGTCTCCCCACCTGCAAGTATTCACACCACTACTTAAGACATCGGCAGACCACAAACCAACGCCAAACCATAAACAGTGTTCACTTTGACCCTCTCTGCCGCTGGGATCTCTCCTGCCTCCTTCCCACCTGCAACTACCATCACCTCTGAAATCCCTAAGCTCACTCCACCCTTCAGCTGGTTCTTCCCCACTCCTGTGCCAGGCTCCGTCGTTTCTTCCGTGTTGGCTGCAGCTCGAGCGTCTCCGTGTTCCTGCCCATTTGGGGTTCAGAGGTTTTCTTTGTTAGTTTAGCCCATTCTGAGTTTATGCCTTTAGACCTAGGATTTTGTTTGTTCGTCAGTAGTTTCCTGATCGTTTTTATTTAATCTTAGTATTAGGTCTCCCTCAGTTTGCTCAGCACTTCTTTAGTTTCTCCACCACCCCACTTAGGGCGCTGGTAGGTTTTCTGTTATATTCTGTTTATGGAATAAATCATTTAATTGTATCTGTGCCTCCTGTTGTGTTGTCTGCGCTTGAGCCTCAGTTCAGTCCCGTGACAGGGGCTGAGTCTGGAAATGTTCCTGGATCCAAAAAATGGTGGAAATGGTGGTGAAATGGGATTTTAAAAACCACAGAAATTGGTTAAAAGTGGCAAATTAGGTGAAACAAAAACAAACAGAAAAAGTGGTAAAAATGGTTCAAATTGTCAATATTGGCTTAAAAGTGACAGAAACGGGGGTGGCTGGTAGGGGTATTGGTAATGTCATTTAAAAAGTATAGAACAATTAGTTTAATCTGGCAAATAATGGGCATGACAAATGGTGAAAAGAGGTTAAAGTGACAATAATAGGTCAACATATGTGACATTAGGTGTAAAAGTGGTTGAAAGGGTTTATAAGTGATGAACATGTCTGGAAAAATGTGGGAAAAAGTCATTTAAATGTGATGTAGAAGTGTCAGAAATGGGAGAAATGTAACAAAAATACATTAAAAGGAGAAAAAATATGGCAAGAAAAAGTGATGAAAATAGGTTCAAATATGGTGAGTTTGGTGAAGTTGCACAAAAAGGGTAAAAAAAAGCAGAAATGGGCTAAAAAAAAATGAAAATTCTTCCTGCTTTTTCTTCCTCCACTCATTGTGTTTCCAGGTTCTCTTCCATCTGTTTCCTACAGTTTTATCTGCAAACATGTCCACAGTGAGTCGTCCCTGACAACCAACCTGTCCACGTGTCCACCATTAACGGGAAAATAAACCATCCCGGGCTCAGAGTGGAGCCAACCTGTGGTTCAGGCCCTTTTCTGAAGCCGTCTGTCACTTCCACAGCACACCTCACTTCTGTCCTCACACATATCCTGCACAAACGTTGTTGTTTTGGAAACTGTTATTAGAACAAGAGAACATATGAATATACTGTATTATATCTAACTTGAAGTATTAACATGTGCAGCAATAAAAACAAGATTTTTCAACAACAAAAATCTCTCTTAAAGCTCAAACAAAGCTGTTAAAAAACAAATATTTAGATTTCACATGTAGCAACTTATTACTACGGAAAAAAAATCATTCACAACTGTAGGTTTTTGAAAATTAGCTCTTGTTATTGAAGTAAAAACGTTTGTCAAACTATTGAATAACCATTTGTCATTATAATCAAAATGCCCGTTGTGCATTTTTAATTTACCTGTGCATTTACTCTCTATTTTTTCTTTATTATTCTTGCACTACATTTACATCTTCTCTTGCTGCTCTGACTTCAAAATAAAAGCCCAAACAGTAACTAGTTGTCATTTAGATAAGAAGCTAAAGGTAACAAAAAATGGGTGCACACAATTGTACATGTTCTGTGTAATTTTAATTTACTTTTTATTGTTCATTTATTTTTCTTGCACTACATTTACATTTTCTCCTGCTGCCATTACTTCAAAATAAATTCCCCCCAAAATTGATTAGTTACCATTTAGAAAAAAAGCTTTAAAAACGAATTAAAAGAAACAAAAATAGTCAGATAAAATATGGGTGCACACATTGTACACATTTTTAAAAATCAATTCAATTCAACTTTATTTATATAACGCAAATTACAAAATAAAAGTCATCTTGAAGAGCTATTTACCAGTGCATTTATTTTTTAATTTTCTTGGACTACATTTACATTTTCTCATGCTGCCCATACTTCAAAATAAAACCCCCCAAAGTAATTGTCATTTTGATAAAAATCTTCTTTTATTTAACAAAAATAAATTAAAAGTAACAAAAAATGGGTGCACACTATTGCACTCGTTTTGTGTTATTATAATTTACATGTGCATTTTATTTCTATTTTCACATTTCCATCTTTTCCTACTGCTGTTACTTCAAAATAAAATTCCAAAAAGTATTTATTTGTCAATTAGGAAGAAAAGATTGAAAAACGAATTAAAAGTAACAAAAACTAGTCAGAAAAAAGGCTTTTTGTTGCATTTTATTTTGGTAATGAACCCCTTTAACAGCTCACTTGGGTTTATTTTGAAACATGACAACAGGAAGCCTTATTTCAGTAGTTCTGCTTAACCATAGCGTCTCTCTCTCTCTCTCTCTCTCTCTTCATCCCCAGTGTGAGTGAGTGTCTCTCTACCAGCCGGTGCAGAGCCTCCTCAGCCCGGGGACACATCACAGCACAGCCGGAGAAACGCGGAGCAGACACGGACACATCCCGCTCAGACATGCCGGTCCTGGTGCTGTGGCTGATCCTGGGCTACACCTGGGCCGTCCATGGGAAAGGTAAGCGTTCTAATATCATTATTAAATATAAGTACATGATAGAAGGAGAGCTGGTGTTGCATAAGTTGCTGCATGGAGAATAACTACAGTTTTTATGCTTGGATTTCTGCTTCTTTTGACATTTTATAACAAGTTATTACAGTTTTATGGAGGCTTTCTAAGCAAATAGCAGTTTGTTCTATTTTCATGTTTTATAATGGGTAATGTTGTGCAGTTTATTTGAAGTTTGTAACGGAATTTTGTATAATTTGTTGTATGAATTTAAACTAAATAACTAAAACAAGGACATGAAATGTATAAACTCTATGTTTAGTGTATAATGTTAAAAAAATATAATAAAGATGTAATTAACTATTGAATATTTAAAAAAAAAAAAACCAAACTGAAACAATATGATTTGATATTTTTCAATCTGATCTGAAACAAACTGTATCTACTAAACGATGTTTGAGGTGATGTCCTCATTCTTTTTGTGTGTGTGAGGTATTTCATATTTATGTGTAATTGTTTGACCTAGTTAGTCATATATAATCCTAAAAACAGGGATAACTTATATTATATTAAGCTGTTTCCTATTGTGCAAAATGATTATTTTCTAGAGATGGGCAATATTATCAGCCCAACGATATTTTCAGCCGATATTAGCCATAAAATGTCCATACATAGATAAAAAAAATGTTATTTTTGCTGTTTGAGACAAAATAAAAATGAATTTCTCCCTTTTACCCAATACTAAAGTTTAATAATTATTCTTATGTTGCACAGATGATGTTTATTTGTGTAAATAATTCCAGTATGGCTTCACATACTTCCATAAGGACCTAAAATGAGTTGTGGGGGAACAGTTAATATTAGAAATTGCAAATGTTTTTTGGCAAAAAGCTAATATGGAACATTCCTAGTATTTTCCAAATACCATGCATCAGGGTTACTGTGCTATCTACTGCCCCCTACTGAGCATTTATATATTCATCTTGATTATGTCTAAGAAACTGATGCTAATCTAATTTAAATAAGCTAAATAACTATTGAAATAACACATGTTAGATTGACTTTAAAATGAGGAAATATTGGAGAGTTTTGCACATCTTATTCTTTATTCTGCCATGGACAGTTGGTGCTTATTTATAGGGTTGGAATCCACATTTTCTCCTTTAATCTTGAACCTTTTTAAAAGCTGAGGTTTTATTTATTCAGAGCCAGATGTTTTTCACAGAAACCCAGACACTACTGTACGTTAGCGTCAGAATATACAGTAGGACAAAAGCAGAGACAAGACCACACCCACTTATCGGGAGTTTAGAAAAACACTTGTAGTTTCATAATGTCCGTTAATAATTTTAAAACAAAAAATAATAATTTACTCAGTTATAATTGGGTGTAGAAATGTAACGTTTAACTTTACTTCTTTTAAAATGTACTTAAGTACAAGTAAATTGACTGATTTAAAAATATACTCAAAAAAGTACAAGTACCCATAAAAGCAACTCAATTACAGTAAGTACTTATAATCCATTACTTTCACCTGTGTAGATGTGTTATAGCATCATTTACAGATGTTATTTACATTCTATTTACCATTTATCTACATCAACAAGCTGTGGAAACATTTTGACTTGAATGTGCATTTTATTTATGATTCTTACTACATGTTTTTTCTTTATTTTTTATTAATAAGTTTATATTATTATTCACCTCTTTTTCAAGCCTTTAGTGCACGAGTCACTCACTCTGCTTTTTTTATCATGACTCGTGTATTTGTGTGTAACAACGTTTGTTTTATTCCAGTGAGACAAAAATAATGTTACAAATTTTAAGAAAATTAACCTGAATTATAGATTTCTGTAAATTGAGATGAGATTAAATGTGTAACATCATATCAAACAGGGGTTCTCAACCTTGGGGTCGTGAGACACTTGGAGGGCGTCCCCAGCCTTCAAGAAATAAATATTTTCTGAACAATTTGAGCCTATTTTTGCTTATTTTTACCTTTTTTTCTACAACTCCACCAAACTGATATTTTAACATATTTTCATCACTTTTTATTGCCATATTTTTGCTCTTTTTAATGTATTTTTGCTACATATCTCTCCACATGTCTGTTGAACCAGTATTTTGGGGGGGGGCTGAAAAGGTTGAGAACCACTGATATACAGTACGTAAACAATGTTGTTTTGATGATTTTTTATTGCAACAGGTATTCTCTTTTATTATCATACTAGAAACACAAATAGTTTTTACATAAATCTGCTTTTGTTTTGCATTTAAAGTGTTGGAAACAATAGCCATGACATTAGGAGTAGTTGTTGTTGTTCCTAATGGTTGGTTGGAGCGTGATTTAAGGAGGATTCCTGTGTATGGTAATCGATTAGTGCTGGGCCGTGATGCTGTTCATTCCACTTACATCATCCTTCTTTCCTTTCTCTCTCTCTCTGTCTATATATATATATATATATATATATATAATGTACGCACACACACACACACACACACACACACACACACACACACACACACACACAGCCTCACAAACGCACACATGTAGTCTCACTAATAGACACGGCGCTAACTGCTGTTTCCAATGAAGGGCAGAGGTGGTTTACAGTGCTGATAATTGGGTCTCTGGAGTGAAGGTGGAGCTGCTGACGGAGCTCAACTTAAATGTTTATATAAGACCCTGTAGACAGCACTGAGTGACATCACTGGGGTCAGAATCAAAATTGAAAAGAAATGTTGTATTTAATTGTTTGGAAAATAGTAGGATTTGTTTGAGTGTAGTTTAATACCAGATAAAAGAAGAGATCAATGGTTGGACTCAAATATTATAACTGCTTTTTATTTTTGGTATTTTTTCTGATTTAAAGTGAAAAAAACAAAACCTGTTGAAATCCTCAATATTCATTTCAAGCAGATTTATATCTATATATTATATATATATATATATATATATATATATATATATATATATATATATATATATATATATATATATATATATATATAGACATTTCTGGATTGTGGAATGATTGATGTGCCCTGTGCAGAAATTCAAACACATACAGTATGTACAATGATAATGTAGAAATGACCAAATGACAGTTATTAGCACCATTACATTTATGGCTTTCTGAGTGTGTACTAACCTCACTAAAATTAAAGCATTGTAATTGTATAAATTAATATTCATGTTTCAAAGAAGATATCAATTTTTTTATTTAGCGCTGACATTCAAACAATGCACATTATAATAATATAATATATATAATAATATAATTTAACTGGATCCCACTCATGTATACATTCAATAATAATGTCCATGCCTGTAACTGTAGCTTCTGAAAGAGTCAAATGAAATATGTTCTCTCATCATAACACAAAGTACATTAAAGAGCTTTATTACAGTGACTCTGTGAGCGCTGATCTTTCCTGTGGGCGTGTCCAAGCAGGTTCCTGTGGGCGTGTCCAAGCAGGTGCTTTAATCCCATCGAGTGATGATCTTTATAACGTGGACCAAGTACAGTTACAGAGTATCTCTGTGAAACATGCACTCTACACAGTCTATAAGACACGTACATTAGCTTGTTTCAACACGTCAACCGTGGTGTTTGGTCGGTTGTTCCGGTGAACAAAAGTCGTCTTCAGTGGCTGAATTTTTACAAATTTGACCTAAAACCTTTGAAATGTCCTTTTTAGTAGATCTATGTCTAATAAAACTAAAATTATTTAGCACCATATTTGTTTTATGAACTTATAAAAATAGGACTAGTTTACAGTTGGAGAGCCTGTGTGCCGCCATATTGAAATGACATCATTGGTGACGCCAATCGCCCCTTTTAATTTATTGAGTTCTATATGAGGTGAAGGATTCAGGATCATTTAGAAGCTTTTTCAGTCAAAATAACAACTTGTGCTGATTTTAAACCTCTGTGATCACAGGGGGCGACAGTTCCATCTCCGGTGTTTCATAGACGGTATGAAGAAGAGAAGAAGAGTTCCATGCATGTAAATACAGACAACTCATTAATGCTGACCCAAGTAAAATCTGTCTGATGCAAAGAACCGCCGTTATGTCAGAAACGGTTAAAGCTTTGGTTTTATGGTTTAAGTCTGGATTTTTTTATCTTCTTCTCTTCTTCATGGCATCTATGGAACAGCAGAGTTGCAACTGTCGCCCCCTACGGACATTTCAAAGGTTTTAGGCCACATTTATAAAAACAGTGGAGGATCATTTAAAATATATTAAAAAGACAATTTCATTTAGCAGACCTTTTTATAACACAGTTGATGGACCAGGTTGATTCCATAACCTGTTACATCATAAAGCATAAAGAGTGCAAAGCTCAAGCTCTCCAGCCTTTCACGGTTATTATCGTCTCCTTTTATACATTGATCCAATCAACAATTGAACCCTTTTGAAAAAGTCTGTATCGACTTTTTCTTTTTAAAAATAATGATTTTCATCTGACCTGGTATTGTTCTCTCAAAGACTTTCATCAGAAAGGATCAAAGTATTCAGTCGTACATGTAAGAAGCTGAGTTTTCTCTGTGCGTGCATCGATATTACAGACTTTAAAAGTTCACTGGAACACTTTAACGTGAGACAAAGGTTTTGTGTTGAATAGAAGTCTGGGAATAGATAGAAATAAAAACAGGTGATCTGCAGGTTACAGATCAAAGAGAAACAAAGGGATCATAAAAGTCACATAAATCCACTGGATTTATGTGACTTTTCTCTGGAGCTGGAAAACACACAATGTCAGGTGTTGTGGCTCTGGTCATTCTTACAGTAAAAGATACGTTTTCTGTTTCTCTTTCTCTCTGACTCCACATCCCTCTGTGCTGTTCGTTCTGCTCTGTTGAGCTGATGCAATTCATAGGGCAAATGTCACGGAGAGAGAGAGAGAGACAGAGAGAGAGAGAGACAGAGAGAGAGAGAGAGAGAGAGAGAGACAGAGACAGACAGACACAGAGAGAGAGAGAGAGTTTTTCTTATTTCCATGCTTGAGCAGTTTTCTTCCTGATTTCCAGAGCTTTTCCTTCGTGCTTCTCTTCACAGCTGTGAATTCAATTCCAAAGGTTTAGAGGCTTAAGTGAGATGTATAAATAAATAGACAGACTTTATTCTGGATTATTTCGTCGTGCCTCATTCTTGAGGGTGTCACATTCCCACTTCAGCCTGAGAATTAGCATCTCACCCTTTTCCTCCCAACGGCTTAGATTTACTGTCTTTTAAAGCACTGGTTCTCAACATGTTCAGACCACAACCTCCAAAATAAAGGTCCCATAGAGCAGGGACCCTCCAAAATAAGGTCCCAGAGAGCAGGGACCCTCCAAATAAAGGTCCCATAGAGCAGGGACCCCCACTGTATCTGAAGGTGGTTGAACACAGACATGAACATTGAAGAACAGTCATGTGGAGACAGGACCATCTATAAGGGGGAATAAGGAGAGATTTTTGGGGTCCATCCATAAAGTCAGTAAAATGATGGTTTATTGTTCTATGAATCTGTGATAACCACATTTATTTATTCATCTGAATAATATCCACTGTTATCGTTTATTATTATTATAGTCATCTTAAAGATGGAATCCTGGTTTTAATCACTAATAAAATGGATCAAAGTGAATAAAAATGGTGGAAAAAAGGAGGTGAAATGAGATTTTAAAAAACCACAGAAATTGGTTAAAATTGCAAATTATAGTGGATAAAAACAGACAGAAAAAGTGGTAAAAAGGGTTTAAAGTGGAACAATTAGTTTAAACTGGCAAATAATGAGCATGACAAATCATGAATGTGGTTAAATTGGCAAAAAAAATAAATAAATAAATAAACATGAAATATGGTGAAAAGAGATTAAAAGTGACAATAATGATCAACATATGTGACATTAGGTGTAAAAGTGGTAGAAATGGTTTATAAGTGCTGAACAGCCTAGTAATAACATTAACTTAGCATTAGCATTAAGCTAGCAATAGCATTAGCCTAGCAAAAAAATAAACCTAGCAAAAAAATAACCTAGCATTAGCATTCACCTAGTATTAGCATTAACCCAGCATTAGCATTGACCTAGATTAGGCATTAATCTAGCATTAACCTAGCATTAGCATTAACCTAGCAATAGTATTAACCTAGCATTAGCATTGGCATTAGCCTAGCATTAGCATTAACAAGTTAAAAGTGAAAAAAAGGTTGAAAACAAGGTTAAAAAAGGCCATTGAAATAATACTATATATTAATGACTTATGGACCAACTTTTCCTTCCTCTGATCTTTCTCTTAAAAAGTTCTAGAAAACAATCAACATTTTTCCCTTTGTGTAATGATGTGTGTGTAATGATGTGTGTGTAATGATGTGTGTGTAATGATGTGTGTGTAATGATGTGTGCATCATGGCTCGTGGCAGTAATTTATGAATGGTGATCCTGAGCTGAGAGGCAAATATGTTAATCAGAGTTGATATGCAAATGAAGGTCCTAATTTGGGGCGTTAATTACTCCTCACAGCTAGTGTGTGTGTGTGTGTGTGTGTGTGTGTGTGTTGTGCTAATCCACGGCCTCGGTGGAGCTTCTCGGTCAACAGAGCTCGGTACGTGTTGGATAAACCATACGTGTGCACAGTGTGGATAGCTGCACACTTCACTGTTGACACATGCACGTACTTTATTTAGATGTACTTTAAACTTTTCAAAGTAATGTATTTAGATTTTGACATTTGCATAATAAATAAGTTGCGTTGTAGCAGACGTAGATGTTGTCATAGAGTGAAAGAAGAGGTTAGAATATTAGACAAATACTTTATTCATGTGTGAGTCACTCTCACTACACAGTAAATACGTATCACTGTGATGATATATTAAAACAACAGATTTATATGTACAGCAGAAGAAAGCTTGGTGCAAACTGTTCAAAATGTCTTTAAATTGCTTGGTCTTTGATTAGTTTTGTAAGTGCTTAAAATGTAATAATAATAAATAATAGTTTCATACAGTTTAAATCAGTATTTATATCCAGCCTATGAGGAACAGCTTTCATAGTTAACTATTAGATACTGTATGTAATATACTGTTTCCTAATATCAAAAATGCATAAGTCATTTTTTGGCCATTTTGAAATTCTATTCTCAAATTTTGATAAATGTTTTTTTTTTTTGTTGGTACTATTATTTAAAAATTATGTTTTTAAAACTTTTATTTATTTATTTTAAATAAAACAAAATTTAATAAAAATGCATGAGTTAGACATAAAACTATCAGTGATTTGTAATATTGTCATGATAATATCAAAAGTGTATTAACTTTGACACATTGACACATTTAACTTATTTAAAAATTAAATTTTTTAATTGTATGTTTTATTTAAAAAATGCAAAATGGCCAAAAATGACTTTTTTTTTTTTTTTTTAATGAGGGTGACGATAAATAATTGACTGAAAACAACTTGTGAAACTTCTAAAAAACATTTAGTTTGTATATTACTGTTTGGTCACACATAATTTGTATAGCAGAGTAATATTATCTATAATGTGTCCACATAAAATAAGCTACATTAAAAGCCTCTTTGAGGTATTTCTTCTTATTTAATATTATAATCTCTCTCTTTGTAAGTGCAACAAGTGAGTTAATCATTAATCTTTAATACATAAAGATCCCAAAAAAGCCCAGAATTCCAGATGTGACTGTAGTTGTGACTAAAGTAATCAGATTAGATAACCTGATAGAACATGAGTAATGTCAAGTATAAAGAACTATAATAAACTCTATTACTTTTACACACCAAAGGATTTATTTATGAAATGTTTCTCACCAACATATAAATATTAATTCAGTGACCTTTATGGTTGCTCTTTAAGATTAAATATAAATCTGCTACGAGTCGACTAGTGCAGAGCTGGTGTGTTTATTCATATTCATACTAAAAGTGATTATAATGCAAAACTGAATGTGAAAATATCTTGTTTTCCATTAGAGAATGTGTTGGAATGTGTGTGATAATGTGTTTTTTTTATATGTAGAGTAATACAGGCTAAAATAACCAAAGCTACAAAGTAAAGCTCCTCTAAACATTGTTTTATTCTCAATTCAATGCAAGCGTATGATATTCAGCGTGTTCATACGTGAGCTACTGTACACTGGTTTTTGCTTTGAAGATTGAACAGAATTAAATCACAACATGCTCAGCCTCTCACAGCTGTCATCTCCTTTATCTCTTTGTAGTTGGTCCAAAGCATCACTGCATGTTCTAAACGGGGTTGGATTTCTCTGTTGCTTTTTGTTATTGTAATTTATGATTGTAAAATGAACAACAAAGTGAGGCTATACACACTTCAGCATCAGAGTTGCTTCAGCAAATCACAGCGTAAAAAACAACACTTTGCCTACAAAGTGAATTTAAGTGTGACTATAAAACACAAAGAGTTGCTTTAGAGCAGGGATGGGCAACTATTCTCACTGCAGGGGCCACAAAAATGTGATTATCTGATCCAAGGGCCATAATATCAACATTTGTGTCAGCATCCATCTATAAAGCAAGGAATCTGTGTGTGTGTGTGTGTGTGTTCCTCAAATATCTCTGCGAATCGGGATCAGATTGATCTGAGACTTTCAACATGGCTGCTGCTTGGTTCTAGAGAGTGCAACGTTAGATTTGTTTGGACTACAATGATACCGTTAATAAATAATTTCATAAATGCTTTAGAAATTCTGTGTTCATCTAAACTGACTGATGTGGATAAATGACACTGAGGAGATCTGGATCCACGAGGACAACAAACTGGAATGGGTATAGATGGGGTTCAACTCCCTACAGTGTCCTTGCTCAAAGCCAAACTATATGAAAACAAAAGTTATCACTGTACACATTACACAACAAACCTAAATGTCCCTGACGTCCCACCTTCAAACAACCTCATTTAACCATCCATGAAAAATCTACTGGCTCCTCCCACTTTATTATAGCTATACCTACTTCCTACGGTCACTGACCTAGTTTAGAATAATGACCAATCTGAGCTTTAATACAGGAAAGATCAAAGGGTTAATGATTTCATTCTGTGTATTATTCTGTCATTTTTTGTATTTAATTTACTATTTTTTAATTTTGTGCCTGTACTACAAAGCTGGATTTCCTGTTATTGAGCTAAAATCCAGGATTTTTTGTGTGTGCTGTACTACGACGCTGGTTAACTTTTTGGTTCTTTTTTCTTTTGTGTGTTTTATAATGTATTTCACTGCTTTATTATTGTGTTTATTGTAAAGTGTCATTGGGTGACCTGAAAGGTGCTTCTAAATAAAAAGAATAATTATGACTGTCATTACTGCAGTAAATCACTATGGTAACCCAGGCTGAACAGCTAACCTGGTTAACAGATGAGTACTAAAGCCCCGCCTCCTGACCAATCAGTGGATCAGATCTGACAGCTAACAGTACAGAGAATATTTATGGATAGATGCAATCCTTTCATTTACATGATGGCATGCGATTAGGGCTGGGAGATATGGACCAAAACCGATACCTCAATATTTTTTCTCAAAATAGCGATATACGATATAAATCTCAATATTTGTAACTCAATGAAGTCGGACCAGAAAAAAACTATTCTGAGTTAAATTTGCTGATGTAAAATGCCACTCAGACACATTTATTAACACATGATTGTACATGGTCCCTCTACAAATAAATAATAAATAAACAGCTGTGCAATATGTGCTACTTTGTCTTTTTCTCCTGTAAGGGACAGCATGTGTGAGTGAGTTTAGGGAAAGGTTGCACTCAGTATTTCATCAAACTGTGCTTTTCATGCTGTTCTAAGAAGTAGTGAAAGCAGCGACAAAATGAGATATGAAATAAAAATATACCATTATAGGCAATATTGTACTTTTTCTATATCCTCAAAATAGAAAATTCGATATATCTTGAATCTCGATTTATTGCCCAGGCCTAGATCCTATAGCAAAAATATATAGAAAGGTATTCATTGTTATATAGCCTCATTCATTCATTACACTGTTAAGAGCCTCAGATAATACAAGCTGTATAAAATACATATATGTCTACATTATGTTGTGAGTTGTATGAACGCAGCATTAGACTGTACCCAATATGATGCCGATACATGAATAGAAAAGCATCTGTGCTGTAATAAAGTGAAACATCAGTGTGCCCGTTTATTTTCTGATTAATTAATATTGTATAATCTCACAATTTTACGGAATAACGTTCTGCAATTTTCCATCCTGCTTTCCTTCCTTCCTGCTTTTTCTGGTCTGAATTGTGGATTTAACTGGTAATTCTTCATATTTTTAAGAATTATTCCTCATTCTGATGCAAGTTGCTCTGCACGGATTCTTTTTTAATTTATTTATTTTATTATATCACCCAACAGACAGACAAAATCTCAAAAGATACACTGCACCTTTCCATGAATCTAAGGCCAAAACAAAAGAAAAAACAACAACAAATCTACCAGAACCACCTGGCTTAAGTTAACGTGTTGTTAACCAGCTTCGTAGTACAGCTGCTCTTGGATTTTGAATGCTAACGGAGATTGTGTATTTTTGTTGTCGTTTTATACATTTTCCTGTTATTTTGTGTATTTGTGTAGTCATCTTGGTTGTTTACTTGGGGAGTTGAATGTGTCTGTGGGAAAAGTTTTAATTTTCACAAGTTATTTCTGTTTTCCCTTCCACTAACTTTCCCTATAGTCCTCATTTCAGATCTGTTTCTTCTGCATCTGTGATGCGATTCAAATTTGAGCGAATGATTGCAAATAGCGCCTCTTCACCTCTCAGTTCTCTTTGAAATTCCATTTCCTCGTTCCTTTGTGAAGCTTCATCCTCCTCTGTTTGAAGAGCTTGAGTGCATCTTTGTCGCTTGTTTTTCACTTCATTCTGTCTTTCATGTAAAAGGATTTTGAACCTTTGTGCACATTAAGACATGTAAGAAATGGACACATTTTGAAGTTTTACTATTTTTTCAGTGACATTTTTATGTAGATATCTCAATATTTATTAATGTATAGAGTACGAAACAGTTTGAAAGTGAGCTAACATGTGAGAACACTGGGTTTCATCCTAGTTATTAACCTTTATTATTCAAATTATAACACATGAAACATGAAGATCTTTCTTCTTTCATTCTTCATTAGGAAACGTCCTGAGTTTCCGCAACAATCCAGTTTTTTGCAGGTTTACAGTTTAACAAAAGGTACAATAAAAACACATTGATTGTAGTTTTATAAAATTATTTTCCTAACTAAATTATAGAAGTATTTAAAATTAAGGCACAAATCAACACAAGAGATGAGAAACAAATTCAATGAAATCATATTTTTATATTTTTACATGTATTTTATGGCTGGTTTAAGAGATGGATCAAAACTGACTCAGACTCAGTAATTGTGATTAATTGTAATTGAACTTTAGTAATTGAGAATGTAATTGTAATTATTTCAGAGGGAACATTTTAATTGTAATTGGAAAAAATGGTCAACGTAATTGTAAATGAGTTGTAATTGAAAACAAATTGTAATTAAAAAAATGGAACTAACTCTGATAGGGTTGATATCAAGAATGTGATTTCTTATCAGATTAGTGATACTTTTAATGTTTTCTTATTCTATATATTGGCTATTAGTAAAATAATCAATCAGCTAATAAACTGTAAATTAATCATTTCTTGCTACATGTAGGTTTGGTTTACAAAATGTCTAGTTTCTGAGAATCGTCTTGGCTACTGAAAATGCTAAAATATAGTTTTCACTTGTCAAAAAACAGAAAAATAAGAATTACTTCTGAAACTTAAAGGGGACATATCATCTGTTAAATCCACTTTTTTAGCCCTTAAATGCATTTTGTTGTATATTTAGCGTGTTTAGAAGTACAGAAAATTTCAAGTTAGTCTCTTCAGGTGCTCCGTAGATATCTTATATTCTGTTTTGGTCATATTTTTCAATCTGTTTTGATTTTTCTATTCTATTACATTTTTTGAACAATAACGTCACAGTATTTGCAGCAGAACTGCCACATTAGTTCCTCAACTCCAGGTTCCAACCACTTCGAGCAATCCGCCATTTTTTATTTCTGGCTTTTATTTTGTAGTCCAAGCTCCAGGATGCAGAAGTTACGAGAGGATAAGTCAAAATGTTGGGTTGTTGGATTGTAGTAACCCACACGCTTCATTACACCGTCTCCCAGCATCAGAACCTTTTCAAGTGTCTGGTTGAGTTTATTTTTTATAGAAATGTACCACATCTGTGGATAAGGTCAATTTAGTGTGTGTGAAGCACTTCAATGATGACTGCTTCATCAACCTCCACCAGTATAAAGAAGGATTTACAGAAAGACTTTGTCTGGTTGAGGGTTCAATTCCTTCTATCTTTGGAGACGATGAACAGAGCACTTCGGTAAGCTGTAAATAACGCTAAAAAGTGATGATAAGACGTCCCTGTCATTGTTTTGTTAGCATTAGCAGTTGCACCGTCTTCATATGTTAGCGCTGTGTGCTCGTTTTAGATCCTTGATGATATGGCCTACGTGATTTAATTTAAGTCTAAAGTTTTATTTCGTCATTTCATTTTGATGTTTTTGTCTTGAAAAAGACTGTATTAAAATGCATTTCGTGATGTTAGCTTGGCGCTAGCATTAGCTCGGTTGCTTGTGTTAGCTCACTTGTTAGGGTTCTGCAGGTTCATCATCGTCATTTCATGTCGCTCCACTGGGTCAGACTCTGGCTGGAACATGTAAGGCTGGATGGACAAGTTCTAACGTTGTTGACATTTTGTAAATAACGTGTGAATTATAAAGTTTTATGCTCCGCTACATAGCCGTATCTCTTCTATCAAACTACAAAAATGGCCGAGCAGGGTGGGAGTTTAACCCAGTGTCACTTGAAGAGGGGGCGGGGTATGAAGTGTCTCATTTGCATTTAAAGAGACAGCACCAAAACGAGTTGCTCTCAGAAGCACATCAGAAAAGGGGTAGAAAAGGGGTGGAGCTATAATAATGAGGAATTCAGACCCAAGCATTGCAGTTCTGCTTTATATAGACCATAACTGTATGATTTATATGTAAAAAGGAAGGATTTAAAACCATGATATGTCCTCTTTAAATAAAAAAAGAATTGATAACAGGGATCCTGTCGTAAAATATCTTTCAGTCTGAATTGTTATGCAAAAGTTCATCTGAACAGTCTATTATGAGCAGTGCTCCTCATCCGAGACACGGGTTAATTAAATTAATCATACATGTTGGACTTTATTGCTTTTATTCCTAATTAGATGCTACGGAGCATGAAAAGAAATCAACGTTTTCATTAGAGGCAAAGTAAACATAGATGATGGTCTAAGGCCTGGGAGTACTAGATGTATATTTCTAATCATCCTATCAAACACAATCATACTCATGGTTTTTTCTTCTTCTCCTGATGTCATTATTGTCTGAAAAAAAGGTAAATCTGTCATGTAAGTTATGAAATTTGTAATGTATCATTTTGCTGAATATAATTTTAATTTGTACTAAAATAAAGATATATATTCACTTTCTACATTAGCCACACCTGACATATTTAAAATATGTGGCGAGGTGAGCGTTAAAGGTAGTAAACAACAACATCACAATCAATAAATTCTGCAGTTTTCTTGGGATGACTTGTAATGAGTTTTTCAAGGATTTGTCCTTTTCTTTATGTGCATGAACATGTACATAATAAATAACGTCCCAAGTTCCTAATGAAGCACTGAAAGAATAGAGTCAAAAATAATAGTGTAACAGAAAAAGAAAGAAAGAAAAACACTAGTAATCATAGATAGAATATATAGAAATATAATAGATTACAAATATAATAATAATAATAATAATAATAATAATAATAATAATAATAATAATAATAATAATAATGTTATAGGCAAAAAGTTACATTCATTTGTAGAATATTGTAGATATTATGTTGAAGGTTAAAATGTATGTTAATAATAGTTTTCTCATCCCTACTGTTGTTGACTATTGTTCTCTTTATGAGTAACATAACATGATCAAACCTTTCTAACATTCTACACCACAAAATAAGTCATAAAACTATGTATGATTTGTGCTGATATCGTATCGAATCATTTATGGCATCGGACGACACAAAAGGCTGCAATATCGGTATCGTATCGGAAGTGAAAACGTTGTATCAGGATATCCCTATTGATTAATATTGGGATATATCGTATCGTTTCCATGCCAAATCTTGAATGGTATCGTATTGTCAGGTTCATGGCCATGTTCAGCCCTGACATACAGTCATAGTGTAAATATGTGATATCATGGTGGATATTATGCAAGCATCGACTTCAGACGCCACTGATTGGAGTCGTTTCTGTCCATGACCTCCATTCTAACTCCCCTGTTTCTGTTTTCCTGTTTCATTTCTCCTTCAGCTCAGTCCTGGGACTTTCTGTGATTTCTCCACTTTATTCTGTTTCCTGTTACAGTCGCTCGTTCTTGATCCTCACACTTTGACTCTGTCCCCTTGTTCTCATCTCTCTTTTTCTTATGTCCCTGTCCTCCTCTCGTCCCTGTCCCTCCTCTCGTCCCTTCACTTTGGGTCCCTGTTGCTAGTTTGTCCTTTACTTTTTTGTTTGTGTTGGTTGGGCCTTTGTCCGTGTGTGTGTGTGTGGTGTGTGTGTGTGTGTATGTGTGTGTGTGTGTGTGTGTGTGTGTGGTGTGTCCGTGTGTGTGTGTGTGTGTGTCTGTTGTGTCCGTCTGTGTGTGTGTGTGTGTGCGTGCGTGTGTCTGTGCCTTGTTTTAGCTTAATCACCTCAGCGTCTCTCTGTGTTCACTCAGGTGCGTCCGTTTGTTTAATTAAGCAAACTGGGAGCATCTGTGTTGGAGCTGTTGTCACGATGGTGTCCATTTGTCACTGGTCTGTCTCTGCGTGTCCGTTAATCAGTTAGTTAGTGTTCATTAGTTAGTTATGATACACCACAGCCCAGGCTTGTACCCTTTGTGCTGAAGGCGTGACCTGCTTTGACAGTGTTTGTGTTTGAATCTACATTAGAACAGAAATATTCCATCAGAAAGCCTCTGTGTCTATTGCTCATCACAAATTTCCACCCACGCTGTTCAGAATAAAAATCTCTGAGCTTTTTATCACTGTCCACACATCAAAACTGTTACACCCACTACTGAACACATGTGTATCCAACCCTCGCAATAGCTGTGGGTTCTATTCCTCATGAGACGTACAGGAAGTGATCACGAGAACATAAGACATGAATGTTTGTCATTTGTTGAAATACACAAAAAAAATCCAAAAATACAAAAAATGGCAAAAAAAACAACAAAATAACAAAAAGATTTCAAAAATACAAAAAATAAACCAAATGTTAACACAAATAACAAAGAAAAACTCAAAAGCTACTGTAAATCTATAAATGAAGCTTTATGGCATTAACAAGAATGTAAATTTAATGTAAACAAATCCAATATTGATTTGGAAGTTGATATAGACCCTTTAATTGTTTGTAAACATTGTGACGTATTTCATTGGGCGGAGCTTAGGCCTGGAAGCAAAACCACAATTGTCTTTGTTTTTTCTGAGCACCAGGTGACGGCTTTTTGCTGAAATGGTTTATATCTCAATCCCACACATATATTATATTTCTACTTTAAATAATATCATCAAATACTTTTATACAATACTATTCAATGAATTTTACAATAACGTCATGACAATAATGAATAATTACAATACAGATAATGCAATTAGTGTTTTTAATGCCATGACTTTGTGGTTGTGATTAGTTTTTTAAAAGAGTTGAAATACTTAATGTTTATGATCTAGTGTTGAAGGATTCTTTATTCTTTATTTGGTGCCTGCACCGTTCACACTGTGAATAATGTCTTCTTCTTCCTGCTGAGTTTGTTCCTTAGACTTAGACTTGATCAGAAACAGTTTGAATCATCCAGATTTATTTATGTTTTGTACAGTACGCCTGCATGGAACAGACAAGATCCATTTCTGGTTTTATGTAAGAGGCTAATTCAGTCTTTCTAAATAAACTAGTGGACATGGATAATATGTGATCACATTATTTCAGATTCCCTATCAAAACCTGTTTTTTCAGTACTTATCCCATAAAGTATATGCTTATGTAAAAATGTATAGCACATGGATCAGTTGCTACTTATATAAGTTTGTATTATATAACAATTTTTATGATCAAGGTAAAATCTGACCAATAATTATAGAGAACATTAAAAACTATATAACTATGATGTAATATATAAATATGTACTATAGTTTAAGGCTGAATGATTAACATTAATCACATTAATATATTTTCACTACTGTGATAACATAACTCCATCATTTCAGTGATTAATATGTTCACCAATCAGAGATTAGCGTCTATAAAATACATGGAATCACAGAATCTACTGTTGAACGCTGAAATAGACAGAATCAGGTTTAAACGCCGTCACCGTGAGAAAAAGGAGGTTTATTTATACGTTACTTTCTAAAAACTACACATATCATCACTGACTCCTACATCAGAGCCACCAGTGCCTGTTTAACTTTAAAGTGTCTGTGTCATGTAGTGCTGCATCGCTCTGTGAAAACATGAGTCAGCATTAATCATCTTCACCTGCTCAGAGCGTTTCAACATCTCATCACAGCTACAGAAGATCTGGATAAAGACGAGATCATCAATACCAGTGATTGTAGAGTCTGAAACATCATAGATTATTGATCACTTCTGATACTGTAAATATTCTGAGCCCTAGTGGTGAAATAACACTTTTTACACGTGATGTGTTGCACATTTATTTTTGTTTAATCATTATGATCTGGAATGACGTCATCAGGATCATTTAAATTAGGTTAATTTAAATTAAGTTGATCAAAACTTCTGGATCCAATCAAATAATGAAGCTCTGCTCATGATACTGGTTACAGTAACTAGTTACAGTAACTAGTTACAGTAACTGGTGAATGTAATCAGTTACTGTAACTGATTAGCTCATAGAACTGCACCAGAGGATTTTTTGGAGCAGATCAGAAGTTGTTTTAAAACACAAACTGAAGTAATAAAATCTTCCATCAGTCCAGTCACTTATATAATGTGTATAATGTGTTATTTAATGTAAGCATTAGCGAGGTTAATTATCTATTTTATTTTATTATTGTGCATTGATGGAATGTCAGTGCTCCATAAATATTTTCATTTTTTTTTTATTCTTAGTTTATTTAGTGATGCTAGAACACAGTCACAGCCGTCATAGAATATTTCACTGCATCTCAAGTAAATACAGTAAAAACTTGCAGCTTTCTGCACATTAGCATTCATGCTCTCTCTCTCTCTCTCTCTCTCTCTCTCTCTCTCTAACAACATCATCTTTCCAACGACACCATGACTTTTCTCATCAAGTGTTTTTTTAAACTTATTTTTCAAAGTAAAACTTACTTTTTGGTTTCATTTATTTTTTAACGTAGTCCAGTGTAATGGTAGATTGTGTTTTTATCCACAGTACTGTACATTATAAGAGGTTATGTAATTGACTTAGTTTTCATGATGTAATCACTAGTTGGAGATAAAAAGGTTTAATGTTCCAGTATTCTTTGGCACGCTTGTGTTTGAATGAGTGTTACAGTTAACACTGTATTCTCAGAGGATTCTCACACAGATTTACACATGGTTTTTGTTCTGAGTATGAAATTCATTTTATGTCTATCATCTGTACTCTGTTTATTCATGGGGGTGTACTGTAACTGATGCCAGCAATGCAATCTTCATAAGACGAACTCACACAGTTTGAAAAAAAGAACAAACAAGTGCATAAATATAGATATACAGTAAGTGACCTTAAAATCACATTTTTTCCCCAAAGGTTTCTTAAAAAGCTCAAATATTAATCTGTTTTTCTTTGAAAATCATTCCACGATATTGAAATATGCAATAATTTCTAGGTAGATTATTTAAAATATATAAAAATGACTTACACATGATTTTTTTTAAACTGTTTATTTATTCCTTTTTAATTTTTACTTTGACTTCTTTTTCATGTTACATAAGACGTGACAAAGTTTTAATATTAGACAAAAGTGCATAAGTAGTTTATTAGTAATTCCTTTGAGGAAGAACTTTTTTGTTCACAGGCACGTTAAGAATAAATGTGTTAATTTCACCTTGATAAAGATAAAATGTATTTAAATCTGTACAAATCTAACTATAAATCAAGAAACTTCTGTGTGTGTGTGTGTGTGTGTGTGTGATCGACCTGAAACCTTTTTAACATCTTCCACACACAGCCTGAGTGTGTGCATCCTTTGACATGCAGTTTAAAGACAAATATGCTATAAATGACGTTTCTTTACAAATCTTTAATAGTTTTTATACAGTCTGTGCAGTCTCATATTGATTTTAATCACTATTATTAGGACGACTTTTCATTGATGACTGTTCAAATAGTCTTATCAGATAAATATTGTGCATCCTGAGTATTTTTCATATACTTTAGTTTAGGTTTTTAAGACTAAATGTCAAAACTTGTTGAAATGATCAGTTGAATACAAACCAACTTTTCCTCCTGTCTCTTCTTAAACACTCTTTTTCTATAATTCAGGTTGTGTAGTTACATTTTTAAATGGTGTTGTGGGACCAAAAGATGATTTTTTAAACCTTACATATCTGACCTGTTACAATTAACCTTCAGCTTCACTGTGAATTTTTTATTAAAAAGCCAAAGCTTTGAGACAAAATGTTTGTCCTGCAACTAAACACAGTTTGTTTGAAAAGAAATAAATGACTTTCTTGTGCTTGGTTAAAAACATGACATCATTATTAGAATTGTTATTCAGAGCAGAATGTAAACAAATACTTTTGATGCTTAAAATTGAAGAAGAAGAAAAAAGAGGAAATTGTCACCGACCTTTGGAAGAAAATCACTTTAAACATTTTGTTTAACTTTTCAATTCTGATGTCATAAAAAAACAAAACTTTAAATGATCCACAATAGCAAACAAACTGTATAAATGAAATATGTTAAGCAATTGCTTTAATAGGAGCACTTAGAAATGATAAATGAGGCATTCAGAAGTCTGTCCATTTGTGATTTCTCATCTTCAAAGTGATTGTTAAACCTGTGATTACATTTCAACACGTGGCCCTGACGTGGATATTTTAGTAAAATATTATCCCTGTGGAAGGTGAGGCATACAGTAGCACAGGTGTGATGACATCATACAATATGACAGATTTACTAAAGGTCTGTACCTGTAGAAACCTGTGGAAACTCCACTACGTGTTCTGATAGACGTTGCGACTAAACCTGTCAAGCACGTAACATGACACACACACACACGTGTTAGCGTCTGTTGAATATGACATGTGGGCGGTTTAGCTGTGGCGAGAAAATGCAAAAACATTAAAAAGTAGCTAAAGCACAAAGGCTGACGTGTGTCTAGGCTGGAAATGTTTAAAATTGCATTGATTATGGGAGACACGCCCAGTCTATACTACAGTATAAAATGTTTGAAAGAACAATTAATGCTATGCTAACTAGCTACTGTTAGAGAAAATAGTTGTTGGAATGGTTTTGGCGCTAAACTAGATGTGCGTGTATGTCCAGATAAAAGTAAACACACACAGGAAATGATTGTTATTAATATCTATACCTCTCTCTGCACAATGTTCTCAATCCAACATATTCACCACTTATTGCAGAGTCTACAGTTTTTATAGGAGGGGCGGGGCCAACAGTGAGGTAAGTGTTGTGGCGGTTTTGGATGGAATGAGACGGAGTCAAGTTGTAGGGTTACTGGTCAGATGTGGACACAGGGTTTATTTGGTCTGGTTCAGAGTTAGAAAAAGCCTATCATTTTGAACACAAATATACTGTATATATGAATTACAGAATCAGCAGAGACACACTTACCACTAATCCATCCCAGTATTAGCCTGTTCCATTTCCTGTTTTAACCTGTCATTTACAGCTGAATCCACTGGATCATCTGCCTAATTAGTCTCAGTCCTACATCCTAATGAAAAGATGCTAAACATGAACACATTAGCATACAGTGACTCAGACTCTTTAACGCAGCATGTGCCATTGAACTTATCAAACCTGGAACTGTTTATGATGCGTGTTTAAATATAGAACGTTCCAGATGGAAACTGTCACAGCTTCACACAGAGCGATGCTGTAGTTAACGTTAGAAGAAGAAAGAAACAAACATGTTTAATGCTCAGTTAACACTGAGCTAATGCAGACTAGATGACCACTATCTAGACGTGTAAGCTAAATGTTGACCATGGCCTTATGTCAGGTTAGGGTCAGTTCTCTGTTGTATGAGAGGGTTAGTTGGACCATGGTAGGGTTTATAGGTTAGAAAAATGATTATTAATAATTCTGCCACTTTCACAGTTTAAGTTCCTGTTTTTGGCTCAAGTCCCGTTTTTGTCCGACTTTTTTTATTTTACTCAGAATTGTGTGAATAAACATCTATAGATCCTAATGATGGAATGAATGAGTGTTAACACACATACATGAATGAAAGAATATTTAGTTCCTCCTGAATAGATTTATTTTTATAGTTTTTATCATTTATGGTCATCTAACCCCTGATGTGTGACCAACACTGACTTTTATATTTTCAGTTCATCTTCTAATTAAAATGATTTCTATCAACACTTTGTGTGTTTCATCTGGATTATTCAGTATGTTTGTTTGTTTTGTTGTCTTTTTGTAAGTTTGTATGAATATCATTAAAACAACAACAAAAACAACTGAAATATAAATCAGAAAAAAGAAAGATCATTTGTTAATCTCTCTTTCACTGAAGTACCCTACCGTAGTGCCAGCGTGTACCCCTAGGGGTACACGTACCACCATTTCAGAATCACTGAGTTAGAGCATTTGTGTCAAACTCAAGGCCCGGGGGCCAATTCTGGTCCTTCAGAGGATCTAATTCAGTGAAAAAGACAGAGAAAACATGAAAACCTAATTAAGTTTCAAAGAACTCAAATGATAAATAAAATAAAATTTAGTTTAAAAAAAATCAAATGAGATTTATGTATCTGTCACTTATTGCTTAGATGATATTGATACCTCCCATACTTATTTATAATAATATATATAGTGCAAACATTAATGTTGTTGTTTTTCAACCTAAAACCTGTGGCCCACTTGTGATCAAACTGCTCCATATTTGGTCCCTGAGTAACAGATGGTGAGTTGTAGAGCTGGGCAATATGGACCAAAACTCATATCTATATTTTTCTCTCAAAATGATGATATACGATATAAATCTTGATATTTTTAATTCCCATTTATTAACAAACACCTGATCAATATGTGACACTTTTGGCCTTTTCTCCTATTAGGGACAGCACGTGTGAGTGAGTGTTGCTTTTTTTAGAGGGTGGTCTGGGATAGGATGCACTTAGAACTTCATCTATCTGTGTTTCTCATGCTGTTCTGAGAACTAGCAAAAGCAGTGACTTATAAAACAATTTTAAATTTTAAATATAATATTTTTAAAATTTGCTATAAAATGAAAACATAGCTATTGGCAATATTGTAATTTTTTAATATCGCCAAAATAGAAAACTGG
>NW_021144930.1:24308-88091 GCF_900634775.1 Gouania willdenowi | reverse complement strand
CGGGAGAGATGGAAGATTCCAGACTCTGGTACATTTGATGAAGGCACTTTTGTGCGTGCCCCACAGCAATGCATCATCAGAGAGGGTGTTCAGCATGGTTAGAAAGATAGTGACAGAGAATAGAACAAGGATGGACAATTCAACCCTTAACGCACTCCTTTCCTGCAAATTAAATTTTGAAGGTCCTGCCCATACCTACGCTCCTTCAAGAGCTGTGTTACTGGCTGCGAAGCATTGCACCTTCAAATACAACCATGTGTAGGGAAGTTTTTGTTATGGTTATAGCCGTTGTTGTATAGGCTATGTTTAATTTTCCTTTTGTTGATTATTTTTATTTTTATTTATTTTGATGGATAATTTATGCAATGTATGCCTTTTTTGTTTAATTTAATGTTATTTATTTTATTTAATCTACTACTACCACCATTTACCATTTGCACTGGTACTGTGGAATTTGTTCTTTACTTTAAATGTGTTTTTCAAAAAAAAGAACACTGTGAAATTGAATTATTTCATTTTCTCTTTCAAAAGCAAACTACACCCCCCCCCCTGCTCTTTTGAAAATCTCCCTAATTTTGAGGTCTCAAGGTTGGCAAGTGTGTGTCACATATGTTGACCCATTATTGTCACTCTTAACCTCTTTTCACCATATTTCATGATTATTTTTGTCAATTGAACCACATTCACCATTTGTCATGCTCATAATTCACCAGTTTAAACTAATTGTTCCAATATTAACTCTTTGAACCCTTTTTTACCACTTTTTCTGTCTGTTTTTGCTCACTCTAATTTGCAACTTTCAGCCAATTCATCTGGTTTTTAAAATCTCATTTCACCATCATTATTGTTGGTCACTTTGAACTAGGGATGAAAGGATTCATAGAGTAACTCGATTACAAAAAATTCTCGAGGCAAAAATTATGCATCGAAGCATTGTTTCATTCCTATATGACGTGCACTATACGCGCAGGAACCACGCACCGCTAGCGCGTCATAAATGCGTGACAAACATTCTGCATTTAGTTTAGCGTCATGGCGGAGAGTAAACGACAGAGAACGTCTAAAGTCTGGGATCATTACTTCCTCAAAAATGAAGAAAACAAGGTGCAATCAGGTGTTTACTGTAAACAATACCTGTAATACCACAGCAGTACGACTTCAATGATGAAGCATCTGAACCAAAAGCATCCACATGCTGTTTATACAAGTGTCGCTGAAACAAGGTAATGTAGCGCTAATTTAGACCTGGGCCATTTATCAATAAATACATAAATTAACTGGACTATAAATTAAAATGAACGCAGAAGTTTTCCAGCCTTGATATATTGACATATGCATGTGTATTTGGCTGTGTGTCTGTCAGCTGCAGAGGTTAGCGTTAGCATGGATATAAAACAGCAGATAACTCAGTCAGTTCTAATAATTTATCAGTGAACCTGCAGCGTAATCACTCTAAAATAGTACACGACCATCAGGTAATCTTAGATTTATGTAAATCAAACAGTTATAGTCCGATAGATGCAGCAACTCTAGCTTCAGATTGCTACAGCGGCTACACCCAGCAGCCTGTGGAGCTTCGTACTCAGCCAGCGGAGGAGACGTAAGCGGTGTGATCAGAATCAAGCACTGCACACGTGCACACACAAACCAGGGTAGATGGTCTTTAAATCCTTAAAAAGGTAAAGTATTAAATGTGATGTAGCCAAATCTAAGGCCTTAAAAACTTTACATTTGAGAAAAAAGGGATTAAATTAGAGAAATTGTAGCATTAAATATTGTGGTACGTCTCAGTGCCTGTGCTCTGAAGTGTTGTGGACTTTAAACACTCTCTGGTCTCTGATCATCACTGTGACAATTCTAATAATGTCAGCAGCACAATATTTTGAAATAGAATAGAAATACTTTATTAAGCCTGATATAAATTAATTTTCTCAGCTGCTAAAAACATAATTCCAGTGTTTGTCAAACACATACACACACAGGTTTCTAGGTTACCATAGCAAATAGGCTCACCCTAGAAATTATATAATATTTGTTAGTAGTAAGTTAGTTGACTTAACTGGCACTTTTTAACACTACATGGTTAAATTGCAATAAATGGGCTTAATTTTGGAGCCAAATGTTGTTTTTTTGATAAATAAAAGCCAAAGGATACCAATGTTCAGATGTTATAATTTTCAATAAAGCAAAAGAAATTTCTTCAAAGTCACTGAGAGATATTCTTTTTAGAAAAAGCCTGTTTTTCTCAGCTTTTTGCTCTGAAACTGGTGATTTGTGTAAAACTTGCTCTATTCAATGGCTGATTACAGAAGAAAACCACTGGCCCAGTGCACACGTTCAGAAGCTGATCGAGAAGCTCTGTGCGCTCTCACTCAACCACATCACCGTGGTTACCAACATGTCACCAGATCAAGTGCAAAGTAATGAACTTGTGAGGTTACTTAGTGCAGGAAGTATATTTATCACCTTTAACATTTAACATCCCTTTAATTGGGAAAATCTGGCAAAACTGTGTAAATAGTTCTCAGGAAGTTATTTTTTTGTTTTCCCGTTTTCTGCAAACTTGGAAAATCAGAGACTATGTGTTGTTATCATTGTCTTGAAGGGAAGGTCGGTACTATGCCAACAAAGTGTTCTGTAACCAGGTACAGGAACAGCACAATTTCACTGAGAATAGGTAAACAATCCAGACTATAGGTGTCAAACGTGCTGGGGCACAGACGCCCTAGTTAGTCCAGTGTCCAGAACCTCTGCCTATCACTGGAGAAACAGAGACTCAAATATTAAACCTATGTTTGTATTTTATTATAAAACATCAATCAGAAATGCTGAAAACATGAAACAACAATATTATGTATGTGAACTATATTACATGCACTAAAACTAAAATATAACAAAATTACTGAAGAATATAACAAATTGTCAACTTAACAACACTCAGCAAAAGCTCTTTTGCTGGTAACTATGGCAACATTCTGTTTGGAAGAAATGAAAGCTTTAGGCTCTAAAATGCTTTCATCTTTGAAGTTCTAAAATGCTTTCATCTTCACATGATCTTCATTGTCAGAACATTTCACAAACTCCTTGGACTCAGTGACTTTACTTATTCTATCTCTGACAACAGCAATAATTTTGATCTAATGATGGAAGTGCATCAGTTCAATGTAAAGAGTCTGGAACAAACATGCTTTGATGTCATTAAGGATCATCTCTGCCAAGAAAACTGCATTGGGTTGTGGCAGTTTTCAAATGCCTATTATATTCCCATTTTGTTTCAACTGAAGAATGAGGCCTTTCACTTTATCTGTGAGAATTTTGAGGAGGTTTCACTCTGTGAAGAGTTTTTGCAGCTTAAGGAGCAGGAGCTGGCTGAAATCCTGGATCAGGATGACCTTACTGTGACCCAGGAGATCACAGTTTATCAAAGTATTTTAAGATGGATAAACCACATGCCTGAGGAACGACAGGGAGCCATTTCTACTCTGTTACCAAAAGTACGACTGGGGCTGATGGACAAAAGTTACATCACAGACAATGTGCTTAACAATGATGTGGTAAAAACAAACCCTGAGTCCCACCTCTTGGTCTCTGATACCCTGAAAGTCATGTCTCAACCTTCGTTACTCTGCTCTGAGTCTGGGATCAACAACACCTTGTTTTGCCGTCGCTTGCCAAACGCCGTCTTACTGATGTTTAGAATATATTCTAAGACCATAGAGGCCTTTGACTACAGAACTAACAGCTGGATCACAGTTCACACTCATCCCAGTCTGGAGGATACCATGGCTCACTTACTATTCTACAGCACTGTCTTCCTTGGTAGATGCTTCTACATTGTGGGTGGTGTTTTAAGATGGACCGACCCCTCCAACAGAGTGTGGAGGTTTAACCTAGTCACACACACTTGGCAGGAAATGTCACCAATGCAGGAGTCACGGAGCTTTGTGAGTGTTACCGTGCTAAAGGGATGCATCTACGCTATGGGAGGCTACAGGGATGATGGTACCTCACTAAGAACTGCTGAACGCTACCAGCCCGACATCAACCAGTGGACGTTCATTGCATCAATGAATGAAGAGAGGATCAGGGCCAGAAGCACCACACTGAACAACAAGATTTACATATGTGGAGGATGGAGTAATAGAGTACTGAATACTGCTGAGTATTACAACCCAGACACCAACCAGTGGACACTGATCACTCCTATGGGAACACCTCGGTGTGACCTTGGAGTCGTTGCATATATGGGCCACATTTTTGCAGTTGGAGGCAGAGATGGGTTCAGAGATCTGAGGTCTGCTGAGGCTTACGACCCAGTGACCAACACCTGGTACGATGTCCCTGAAATGGTCCACAGACACAGATACTTTGACATTGCAGTGATGAACAAGCAGATCTTTGTTGTCTCTTGTCGGACTGGAAAAATTGTTGAGTGCTATGACTACATTACAAATACTTGGTCTGTGGTATTTTCTGGCATGGACCACAATGATTGGGTGAAATGCTGTGTGATTTCTGGACTTCCCAACATGGCTGAGTACTGTTCCCCTCGTGAACCCATCATACCCAGGACACAGGTCTAAAAAAAGTCTAAACTAGATACTGAGATGGAGCAAATGTTATTTTCCATGATCCTAACTGTGAGTGTAACCTGCTCTGACCAGGTCTGTGTATCAATAAAAGTGTTTAAAGACATTAGAAGAACTAATGTGTGAATAAATGGATCAGTTCATGTCTCAGCTCAGATGGGATGGTTTTAATCAGCCTGGATCAACCTGAGTTGGTGATGATCTAGAAAAAAAATACTACATTTTAGTGGTGACAACATATAGCAGACGTGTATATGTACTGAATTTAATTAGAATTAATGTCGTGGTTAGCAAGATAAGTATTCTAAAGGAGAAATGGATGATTATTAGATTAAATTACTTGAACTCAAACTTCCTACAACACAATAACAAGTTAAATATACTGAATATAAACAAATAATTTTTGTTAAAAAACATTTGCTTTTTTAATTTATGCAAATGAAAGCTTCGGAACAAGAAGAAAACAACTAATCTAAGTAAAAAATGACTCAGTATTAATGAAAAATGATTCAGCTGTTTCTTGATACAAGTTGACTCATCTTGAAATAAACCTCAATCTATATTAAAACTAAAACCAAAATTTTAAAACCAGTTTTTGTTCTTAGAATAAACATCTTATCAGAATCACAACCAGGAGTATGAGTACCATCAATATTTATTAACAGTATGAACCGTACACCAGAAACAGTGGTTGCTGCACACTTTTTATGTCAAATTTAAGACAATTTAAGACTTTTTTAAAGCAAAACCAACAGCAATGAACAAAACACATAATATGCTGCTGTATAAAGTGCTGTGATTTGTCACGTGAAGAAGGCAAAAACAAAATGATCAAACATTTGTGCAACACTACAATGTAAAGTATTCAAATATGTCTCAGTTTAAGTGCCATCTAACATGTGAGACCTAAGGTCATTTTCTTCTTCCCTTAAACATGACGCTCTGGTGGGAGGAGTCAATGCAGACTGGAGAAGAATTACAAACGGTGGAAAATCAGATCATTTCAGGTCAAAATAATGTGAGCAGCTGATTTTCTGAGGGTGCACAGATCCTAGATGACTAAGATAGTTTATAAATGTGATGACTGGACTACAATAGAGTTACACATAAGTAGTTTGATATTTGCAACCACTGTTTATTTGTCAAAGGTCACATATTAATTCAATGAAACTTTATTTATACAAGGTCAATTCCAACAATAGTCACCTCGTAGCGTGAGATAACAGGCAACACATTGTGTGATCATTGGTTTCTAAGAAGGGTTTACAGATGAAAAGCTCTATTATAGCTAAGTGTGTGCTAATATGCTAATTATTGTAATATACAGTTTTTAATAGCAGACATGATATTTACAGTCATAATATATTGTGTTTCTGGGTGTGCAAAGGTTACAGATGTGTTCCAGTGAGTCATTATTATTTTGATATTAATTTGAAAATATGTTCTAATTAATATTTCACCCCAAGGTTCCTTTTTCAATGCAAATATGGTAAACAATACCAAAAGTAAATATATTAATAATAATAAAACTTAATAAATCTCTCCCATGTGACCAAACTATCACACTGCATTTTTATTTTTTCTATTCATTATTAAATAATGATGACATGTATGGTGACCATACGTCTGGTTTTAGACATGTCCTCTTTTGTTTTCACGTGGTGTCAGTTCTGTGTGGGGATATTTTACAAATTTCTGGGTTTTCCAGGGACTTTGAACGCATCTCGAGGCATGCGTTAATTTAAAAGACGTACCTCCGCAAAAATGTGTTCTATCTGTCACCTGCAGTCATAGATTTTTTATTTTATAGATATAGAATCAACTGCACTTTGTAAAAAAGACAAACAAACAAAATTATATAATTAGTTACCATTGTTATTTTGATTTTAAAACCAATCAGAAATACACCATTTTTTTTGCATTTGAATTTTATTTTTTCCTGTTTTTAGTTTTTTCTGTTTCCCTGATTCTGGTTTTAAATTAATTAAAAAATTACAGGAAAAAAGTGCCATAAAGTAGATGTTTTACGTAATAACATGCTCCATAGTTAATTATTAGTTATTTTTGGTATGTCAGCATGTCTTTCATGTAATGTACAGGAAGTGACTTTAATTCAATTTGTTGAAAATTATTTCTTAGACAAACAAATGCAGTTATTCTGCATCCTGCAGTGATAGACACAGCAAACACATATACAGCTGTTATGTTACTGCACAATATCATATAAGTTAGCTGTTACCATAATAGCTTTATATTGTAACAGCTCTGCTGTTTGTTGGATGTGTCCGTTGTAGATGTTCCTAATTCCTACAGCGTTGGCAGTCAGTGAAGGCAACTTGAGGATGCGTAGTGGAGATGTGTGTTTACAGTCTATGGTGTAGAGAGTTTGTGTCAGAAGTTAACTTTGGATTCATCTTTGTAATTTACCTTTCCATGTTTTATTTGGTGTGGTCACAGCAAACAATGACTCAGGAATTTTCATGCAGTGAAAACTCCTGAGTCATGATGGTAAACAGCTAGGCAGGAAGTATTGGTTTCACGTTTATGGTGAAGTGCTACGAAGTGTCGCAATGTGTGCGCACTCTGTGCATCTGTTGCACGGTGTATATTCTGTTTGTTTTGAAGAAGTAATCCCACTAAGTAATCCCCATTTTTAATAAAAATACTGGTAATCTGATTACATGTTTTTAAATGTACTGTAACAGATTATAGTTACATTATTTTTGTATCCAGATTACATAACGCTGTTACTTGTAATCCATTACTCCCCAAGCCTATGTGTGTGTGTGTGTGTGTGTGTGTGTGTGTGTGTGTGTGTGTGTGTGTGTGTGTGTGTGTGTGTGTGTGTGTGTGTGAGACAGAGCATTTAGGGGTCCCATCCATGAAGTCAGCAAAATGAAAGTCCGTCGTTCTATGTGATAAACACATGTATTTATCAATCTGAATAATATTCACTGTTATGCAGGACGTTTACTATTATTTGGGCCATAGTATATAGTCATCTTAAAGATGTAAATCCTTGTTTTAATCAGAAATAAAAATGGCCAAAAATAGTGGAAAAAGTTGTGAAATGGGATTTTAAAAACCACAGAAATTGGTTAAAAGTTGCAAATTAGAATGAACAAAAACGGACAGAAAAAGTGTTTTCAAAGTGTCAATATTGGAACAATTAGTTTAAACTTTCAAAAAATGGGCATGACAAAAGGTGTATGTGATTAAATTGGCAAAAATAATCATGAAATACGATGAAAAAGGATAAAAGTGACAATAATTGGTCAACATATGTGACATTAGATGCAAAAGTGGTGGAAATGAGTTGTAAGTGTCTTGAAAGTGGAAAAATGTGTATCAAAATAAACTAAAAATGCATTAAAGTTTGTGATTGAAGCCACAGATGCTGCAGGGCGAGAAAACACACACAGTTTACACACAAATGCCCCAGGGACGCGTTCACACTGATTCTCTGTCACAAAGTCACATGTGTTGGAAAAAGTCACACAAACACCACTTCTACTACACATTATTTGTGTAAACAATTGTTCCTCTAAAGATGTTCATTATGAAGATGAAGCGATCATCTGTAGTTTAAAGATGTGTAGCTCTGTGGGCCTGTACTACAAAGCTGGATACGTATATCCTGGATTTATCTCCGTTAGCGGGTTTCACCTAACCAAACATTCTCTGTCAGAGAGCAGCTGCACTATGAACTGAGATAATCTCACTGATGATCTCAGTCTTTCCTGAGTCTTGGAAGAGAACAGACGTGTTTCAGATGCTCTGCAGGAGTGCAATACTCCTGTCTGATAACACCACCTTGGGAGATTAACAGCGAGCAGCGAACAGCTGCATCTGAAGAGAGCCTGAGAAAACCTGAGTCTGAGAAAACTTGGGCCCAGACTATGGCTGGAAGAAAAAAAACAGGTCCATCGCGACCACCGGATCCACCAGAGGAGGAGTAATAACAGGAACAATGACTGCAGATGAGAACACATCCAACACAAAAAAGGAAAAAAAAAAAAAACATAAATGAAAAGATGAAATTGTGGTATGAAGAAGATAAGAATGTTTGACCAGGAAAGAAATGAGCTTTGATGTAAAATTTTCTGTGTTCAAAGCAGGGGACGGGTTTAGATAAGCAAATTGCTTTTTTCCGTCGCCCTTTCCGGCATGCAAAAAGACACAAAAAAAAAATATGGTGACGATGTGATTTCTGCTCTGACTGTCAAAGTGAATTTCTGTGATTGCAACCATGTCGGAAATGAACTGAATGAATAAAAATAAATAAAAATATCAACTCACTCTCTTAACCCAGGTGATGTCAGCCTGGCTACGTGCACGCTCCTGTGACAGGGGTGAGAAAGGGCCCCCCACACTTTGTGTATAGCAGCACAACTGCTGTATGTTCCTGCTGAGGCTGTCAGCGTCACCACAGTGTATAATGAAAGTGTATAATGAATGAATGAATGATCTTATTGGTCCGTGGATACAGAAAGTGTCTGACACACACAGCCTCAATCAGCTGACTGTAGGCATTTTACAAAGATTATCATTCAAAAGTATTAATATTGTTCATTTTTAGTAAATCACACTAAAACCTTTTAGTTTCTGGGCAAAAATAGAATAAATGTTCCAAGGCTTCATCAATGTCTCTATATAAACCACACAGTTGTTCTTCCATTTTTAACCATTGATATAAAAAGTGTCAGCGTCACTATTTGGACTTGTGTGAGAGTTGGTATTACAGACCTTTACATGTTCCTTCCTAAAGGTGATGAATCCACAAAGATCCTTTTTTCATTTCAAATATGATGTTTCATACCAAAAGATATATTTTAGTTGATAAATTGTCCATAAATAAATGTAACAGTCAGTCCTTTACTAAATAGTGCTCTTTAATTTGGCTATAGCTGTAGCTTGTTCTGCTCAACACCTCTTCCTTCTTGCTTGGTGAATCAGAACACGACACTTGTAAAGATATATAAGGAGGTTCCTGCAAGACATGCAACAAGTATATCCTAATAAACATCATTACTGCTATTGTTTCCTAGCTTCTCTATAATCACATGGACCAGATTATCAATCTGTATGATAATCTAGACTTTATCTCACAGACTAAACAGTAGCTTTGCTGATGTCATTTCACTGATATTCACCGTCTGATGCATGAGAACAAAATTCAAATGAATGAAACTTTTATTAAATATCTGAGATTAAAAAGACACTGTTTCTGTCTGGTTTTAAGTCAGGGACCTTTCACATGTTACATGAATGTGATAAACACTACACCACTGACATGTGGGGGGGGCTCTGAAAATCCCTCTCATGCTGTATCTTTTTTCTCTTACAGTTCAATCTTAATGTCAACAACAGTTATGATAGTGTGTGGTCTTATCTTGGTCCTCAGTTTAGAGGGAATTCCAACTCCCTCATCAAATATTAATTGTTTTTACCAATTTCAAAAGCTACCAATCAAGAGCCTTTGTTCAGTCAGCTCTCAACAAACACACATGTATCTTGACCACATGCTAGTTGTGCTACAGTTGTTATATCATGCTTTAAAGCTGCAATATGTAGAATCATGAGACGCTCCACACTCCCCCCTCCCCTCCTGAAAAACTCACCAGACTTCTTGTGAACTCTTGCGTGCACACACACACACAACTGTGGAACTCTTTGTGACTGATTTCTCCATAGAGACTAGTAACAAATGTAGAGACTTTATCTTGTGTTATTGGAGAGTTTTCTGATGTTTTAGAGACATAAAAGCATGTATTACTCACTGCTGTGAGGACAGTAAGAGGCTCAGAGCCACAGCTGATCCTCACACACAAGCAGCTGATCAGAGCAGACACACTCCACACTGCAGATGAAATGTGTCTGTTCTCTGTCTCCACCTTAGATAATGTTTCTCTTAGTTTTACAAGCTATTTATCTCGTTTGTTATCACTCTCTCTCTGACTCAGGGCAGACTGTGCATGCACTGCAAATAAGAGGTAGCTAAAAACAAGATAAAATACCAGCATTTTAAGATAAAAATACTTAAAACTAGTCAAATTATCTGTCCATGCAGCGAGTTAATTTTACTTGGTAAGAAATCTTAAGATAAGATATTAAAATCTTGTAACAAGCATCACAAAATAAGTCTTATTTTAAGCTCAAAAAACTTATTTTTAGATTCAACTATAAGGAAAATATACTTATTATAAGTCTATCAACTTTTGTTTATAGTTAACAATACTTAAAATAAGTGGAAAGTATCCTGAAACAAGACAATATATCATAAAATGAACCAAAATGTATCCTAAAACTAGCTCTAAAAATCTGAAACCAGTGCTTGTTTTAAGGATATACATCATACTGAAATAAAAACCAGAAAAGCAATATGAAAACATCAGAATTTATTATTCGCGATTCCCCCAAATATTTGTACAGTTCTGACTCATTTACACCCAAACATGTCCTAACCTACGGGTGTTCACACTTCAAGGGTTGCTGCACATGTGCAAACTGGCCAAACATGTATTTCAGAAATTAGGAATTACAAAAGAGCCTTTTTAACAGTATAAAACATGAACTGGTCTTAGCAATGCCTTTGAAAATATCTACTTGCTATCAAACTATTTTTCAAAAAATGATTTCCATTCAGCCAGTGCTTTCTTATATGCAGAAGTGGCATCTCGCTCATGGATGACATCACGGATTACCTCAGTCTGGATGACAGAGAGGACTGTTGCAAGACATTTCGGATATGTCAGGTGTAAAGTGTAGTAATATGCCATTAGCACCAACATTCCATCAGAAAAGTCCTCTTTCGGAAGGTTGCTCACGGGTATGTTTCCCACAGCAACAATGCAGGTTGTACCATCGAACAGCAGCACCGGGGAGGACAGAGGCCGCTTCTCCAGGTACAGAGCAGGGTCCTCGTGTGGCTAGAATAAAGCACAAAGGACAATAATGAATACTTTACATTTAGAAGTGCATCAGAAAACTGGAGTACATCACAGTAATAACACCCCACATCTCAGTACAGAAAATTGCACTTTACGAATCGCAAAGATATTGTGCAGCACAACAAGCTCCCAGGCCGACTATAAAGGACCTGAGCTTGGAATGTTTTGGTTTATTTTTATGATCTCATGTGTAGCACTTTATGTTTTTGTTGTTTAAATGTGCTATATAAATAAAGTGGATTGTAGGGGTAAGCACAGTTATTTCTATACACTTAATTCTTACCTTAAGGATATGAAGGAGGGCTCTCCCAGCATTGCCCAGCCGTTTTGGAGGTAGTGCCGGTGATGGGAAGAGTGATGGCAGCACATTGAAGAGGGTCATGATAAAATCCACTACATAATATTAAGAAAAAGCCTTTAAAAAAATATCTTGAGCATAAGAAATGAAAGGGCATGACCAAAGAACAGTTTACCTCCACGAACATCCAAGGGTAAAGGAGGTTTCAGAGCATTCTTATAGATGCCAAAGAACTGCACCTTGGAACAAAAAGTTGACCATCTTGCCTTCATTTCCCCAATAAACTTCTGGTTGGTGCCACCAACAATTCGACTCAACTCATCCATTGCCTAAGACAAAAGTGGTATACGTTTAAATGAAAGGTCAAAAAATAAAAATACTCAAGCTCTACAGCAGAAGCAATGAAGTAAATGCTTCCTTACATGTCCAATTTCTTTAAAGCATGGGTATGCTTCAAATATTTTTTTGGGTCTATCATCTTCTCTTGTGACATCTGCATCAATGAATGCCCGCCTAGCTTTGAACTCAAGGTTCAAAACTTGGGCCACATCAGATGGGTTGGGTTTTGCATTGGGTTTCTTATACATGTTGCTTAGTGTGCTGTAGTGCCTCGCCTGCATCTTCAGACTATCCTGTTTTGCTAAAATAGATATTAAAAAGTTAAGGAAGCACATTTTCAATATCAACAGAATCATAAAAGCAAAGAATATCATTAGAAAACATTGCATATCTACTTTGCTTCACCTAGGCTCAGTTTTGAAATTGGAAAATTTACTAAATTACTTCTTTTTAAGTAATTCATTTAAAAACAAAATGAGCTAACTTCAAATAAGTTGATAAAAATCAAAGAAAGATTGAAAGAATACATTAAAGAAAGTTTGGAGATATATATACATGGCCTTACCATTTGCATCATCTGGGGATGTTTGAGTAGCTGTCACAAATCTGGGTGAGGAGCCAGGGGCTGATGAGGATGGGATTACACTGCAGGACCGCTTCGGTGGGCTCACTTTCTCTGAGGAAAATATTTAAAAACATACCTTTATAGTATGAATGTCAATGTAATGTTGGAATGCAATTATAATTTAAGATAAATATGCACCAGAACTTTGGCTGTCCTCACTGAGGTCATCCGGGCTCTCAAGAAGTACAGTGCTATCATTGGAGCCAGTAATTTCGCCACTCGTGTCATCTTCTGTCCCATTGTCAGTATTGTCTGAGTCAAACAGAGTCTTCTTTGCCTTGCCTCGTTGCAGAATGGAACCTTGCCTCTTCCTTGGAGACCTCACATTCTGAAGTCGCTTGTACATTTTAGCGTAGACAGTCACCTATGGTAATAAAATATAAGATTGACAATTTTGCAAGTTTATCTTTCTATGGAATATAAATACTCACATATGACATGTGCGGGTCAGGATCACGCAACATTGGATAATACTCTACAATCTTCTGTGACATTGCTCTCATTTCAAGTTTGGAAGGGTATTTCGCTTTGTTCCCCATAGGACTGGCACGCAAGATTGCAAGCATGCTGGTGATGGTGTTGCGAACAAGTCTACAAATAAGCTCCTTAGACATGTTAAAGCCTTCAACATTTCCAGCACGGAGCAGCGAAAAGTACTGACAACGCACCATATCCAACTCAGAATCTGTGTATACCACATATTCTGGTGGATCTGGCAGTTTTATGGTTTTGGAGATGGCAGACAAGGGAGTGGAGCTTTGAGGCTGGCATGGTGGCACGTGGTGACTGGTTGAAGAATCACTCCCTGAAGTGTTTAAACTCCCAGTACTAGTGTTGGCAATCTGGTCAATAGGACTCTCCTATTGGCTCCTAATGGCTCAGAAAGATCAGGAGAAACTGGTCCATGCTTTTATATCCAGCAGACTGGACTATTGTAATGGTCTTCTGACAGGAATCCCCCAAAAGACCATCAAACAGCTACAGCTGATTTAAAACGCTGCAGCTCGGGTCTTAACCAGAACAAAGAGGTCAGATCACATTACTCCAGTTTTAAAGTCTTTACACTGGCTCCCAGTCAGCCTCAGAATAGACTTTAAAGTTCTGCTGCTGGTGTATAAATCTGTGAATGGGTTTGGTCCAGAATACATCAGTGACATGTTAGTCTGGTATGAACCCAGCAGGTCTCTGATCTATGGACACAGGTCAGATAGTGGAGCCCAGAGCTCACAGTAAACATGGTAATGCTGCTTTTAGTTGTTATGCTGCAAAGAAGTGGAACAAACTGCCAGCAGAGCTGAAGTCAGCATCCAATGTGAACATTTTTAAATCAAAGTTAAAGGCACTTTTTTTCTCTACTGCATATGATTGAGAGAGATTTTTTGTCATGTTGTTGATGTAATGATGATTTTACTGATGATTTTAATTGATTTTACTGATGATTTTAATTGATGTTACTGATGATTTTAAATGTTCTTATTGATTTTAAACAATTGAATGTTTTATCATGTAAAGCACATTGAGTTGCCTTGAGTATGAAATGCGCTATACAAATAAATTTGCCTTGCCTTGCCTTGCCTGTATGAAGTATACAAATAAATAAAAATAAGGTAAAAAACATAAATTATGCAGTACAAAAAATGTTTTTGTTACAATACCAATTGAGTGATAAAATCCCAGAGCCTCTTTCTTTGGAGAAAATTTTCAGAGCCAGGGAATAAATCCTTCAGGTCCTCACGATTTAATGTTGTCAAAGCCTCCTCATCAATACTTGCAGCTGTAAGTTAAGAGACATTTAAGAGAACACATATTTATCTCTCAGTATGATGACTCTTAAACTTAAACTTTAATTAACAACTCTGTAATAAATTATTATTACGCAACTTGGGAAAAATACTGGATGTCATAAACCCTATATCTCTTGCATAATGTTGTTCTTAAGTTGTGTTAAATAGTAGTTTTCATGGTAGTTCTTATCAGACTGATAAAAGGCCCAAAACATCATGTGTTGCAGAAACACTTTTTGGGAGCTTTAAGCTGCGCAGATCTTTCCTTTATTCTATCCAGCAACTTCTAATTCTTGCAGGCTTTTTAAATCGCATCAGCACAATGTGTACTGCCTCTCTTTTTTTTTACCTTCAAGTTAATAAATAATCAGGAATAAAACACTAATACACACAATGTTTTTTCCTGTACTTGTGTTATATTAGATAAGTTCTTGAACTTGCTATTTTATTGCCTGCACCATTAACCAAATTAAACACTTTTCAAACAGTAAAATACTATATATACTATATATATATATAAAGAATAATCTTATCCAGTGATCCAAATTGGAAAGAAAAAAAAGGTAAGGAACATACAGTTTAATTCAAACTTATATGGGGATTTTTAAGCCTTTATTAAATCTAATAATTACTGTTATGTGAAATTAATGCAATTCATTGAATATATTGCCTGTTGGCAACACAATGTTTCAGACCTGCTTACTGTTTTTTCTTTTTTGTTTTTTTACTATTGGGTGCAAATTTTATTCAGTCACTGACTTAGGTAAAACACTGTATTTAGCCCATTTTCTTTTTTCCTTGTCGACCAATTTGGCTGAAAATAAGATTATTTCTTTTGGCTTTGCGTCACTCTGGTGAGAATCTATGCCCCTGGAGCGCGGGTTTTGTTGCTAACACTAGCCAGCTAATGCTACGTGGCTCGGCTAACAGCAATAATAAATGTGGGGGAAAAAACACTTACCCTCCAACACTGAACGTATGGAGGCATCCAACCCGTCCATTCTGATCTTCAATTTGGCTCCACGTGTCAACACAGCCACTACAACAATTTTCAAGTTAAAATATGGTAACGCTAAGCTACCACGAAGCTAACGTGAGCCGTCATGTAGGCCACGCAGATTTCAAATGAACGTGCAATCTTGATGTGTTTGACAGCACAGGCTATACGTATGCAAATCATAGCTTTATTTATGATTAATGTAGGATACTAACCATTGCAGTAATACTAACCTTGGTGGTTTGTCGCTTCAACCGAAATCACACAGCGTTTTTCCTCTCCAGGTTCGGGTTCAATGCTAAACACGCAGACCCCACTGCGCACACTCAAAGTTTCTGGCGGTATCGCGCATGCGCACACAAGTTAGAACGCGGCTGAGAGCATGGCGTCGTGGAGGTGCATGATTTGTCTAATCTTTGTTGCTTTGACGCTTAAGGTGCTTCTTAGTCACATCAATGTAGCACATGGTCGCTGTCAGGAGTTTTGGGTTCATTGTGGAATCGATGAATGCGAGCAGGAATTCAGAGTTTTCAACTCCTTTTTTCGCCACATCAAACGGACGCACCCAGCGTATCTGAAACACGGAGTCCCGCCAAGTGGATGGAGAACAACACCAACATCGCGCTCGTTGGGAGTGGAAACGTTTGGAGTGTCGATTTTTTCCAATTCCACAACTATCATCACTCCAGCAACAACCAACTCAGTGGAATTAGCACCGGGTTCATCGCGGGCTGAAACGCCACAGGTCCAAGTCCTTGTTCCAGTAAGTTCCAAACATTTTTATAATGTGTTTTGACTCCTAAAGACAGTGATCTGATTCTCACAAATCACATGTAAAATGACAATACCTTTTAACAATATCTATCGTGGTTAAATAAAGGTCAATAACAAAAAAAAAAAAAAATAACATGCACTGTCCCGATGAAATAAACCAATAACGAATAATAATTAAAAAAAAATGGATTTAATGTATTGCATCATTTAGGCTTTCACATTTACATAAGCTAGCCTTCCAAATGCAACTGTTTCAGTACTTCCAGTTTTAAATATTTCTTTTAAAAATAATATGTTTTTGTTTTATGAAGGATGAAGCTGATGCAGTATCATCCACCACCACCCTCAATGTCACCAGATCTGCTGCAGCTCTTGCTCTCAGTGTCCGTGAACAGTGCCACTTGTCACAAGTAAGTTTGTAGATGATTATGTGACTTTAATTTGACTTTGCTATCATAAATGATTGAAAGAATTAACAGTAAATCACAGGGTTGCCAGATGTACACTACGATTTGTACAGTAAAAAGCCCTAAATGTAGGATAATTTCAGAGCTTTTTCATATTGTCCTGAAAAACTGAGAACGAAACAAAGTAAGGGGCAGATGGGAAAGTACCTGCGCCTGTGTTGTAGTTAGGGGTGGTGATGATTTGAGCCATATTTTGCGCAGGTGCTACAGCACTATTGGCATCTTTATAGTGTGCAATAGTTTGTGCTGAAATACGATAGTTTAGGAAGCTTTGTACGATATAAGGATTTTGAGAATCTGGCAACCCTGGTAAATCCTAATAATGTTCTAAAATTGCTAATGATGATCACTTAAATGTGCAAATCCTTTAATATCAGTTACAAACTTTACACTGTAATGTAAACTCTAAATAATTTAACTATAGTGATATACAGTTTTAAATTGGATGGAGTACATGCTCATCTTATGTGCCTATCAAAATGCCTATCCATTAAAAAGGAATAAAAGCAGACTTGTTTGCAATTTTATCCAATTAAAAAACACCTCTGATATTTAAAAAAAAAAAAAAAAAAAGCTTAATTGATGAATAGTTCTTAAGTTGAAATTGTTAATGCCGTAGAAAATAATCTGTTCAGTTTGTTTTTACAGAGAACAGTAAACAGCATCATCTCGGAGGTTCAACAGTATCAAGCTGTTCTCATCAATGCGCTCAAGGAAAGAATGAGGAGAGTCTTTGAGGAGCACCCTGAGAGAAGCCCTCAACTTCAAGATGAAGCGTTGTCCGTACTGGATACTTTTGTGGATCCTTTCTCGGCCAACGCATATGGACAAAACAAGACTTACCGTGAAATCTTCGATCCAGTGACCCCAGTGGAAGTTGTAGTCTCCCAGAAGATTTGTTGGGTTAAGCGAGGTGGTGCAAGGATTATGTCACTCAAAAACAGCAGTTTTTACTATGTACCTTTGATTCAGAGTCTAAAGCAGTTATTGAGCAATTCCAGAATTTTCACCATGTTGAATAGAATACCGCCAAGAAACAGAGAAGGATTTTTGTATGACTTTAGTGACGGGGCCCTCTTTGCATCACATCCTTTATTTTCTGAAAGACCAAATTCATTGCAAATTGTGCTCTACACAGATGAAATTGGAATATGTAACCCATTAGGGCCTCATGCATCTGCAAATAAACTGCTGATGTTCTACTATAGTTTAGGCAATATTGATCCAAAATGTAGGTCCATTTGGCTGCTATACGACTCCTTGCAATTGCTAAGTCCAGGGATATTTCACTGTGGGGCGTTGATGTTGTACTGAAAAGACTTCTTCAAGACCTTACTCAACTTTATGATGGTGTGAGGATTGAAACACCAAATGGTGAAACTGATTTGTTTGGTGCTGTAATAGCCTTATGCGGTGACACACTGGCGCAACATGAACTTGCTGGATTTAAAGAAGGTGTTGGATTTGCTTACAGCAAATGCAGACACTGTGAATGCACTTTTGAAGATATGCAGACCATTTTTGAGGAACATGGATTTGTGGAAAGGACTTTGGAAAATCATATCAGGCAGTGCAATGAAATAGAAAAAGCAAGCACAGACTCACTGAAAGCATCCCTTAAAACCACGTATGGGATTAAGAGGAGAAGTTGTTTAATTGATATTCCTGCATTTGACCTAATTAAGCAAACTCCACAGGACATCATGCATGTTGTTTTCGAAGGTGTCGCTCCTATGGAGATTAAGCTGGTATTAAAACACCTTATTCTGTCAGGGGAGTTGGAATTAGATCATTTCAATTCAGCCATTAAGAATTTTCCATTTTCGCCTATTGACATACGAGACAAACCTTGTCCTATTACTTTGAGCACTCTAGCAGCTAATGATAACAGACTGAAACAGTCTTGTGGGCAAATGTTAATACTTTTAAAAATCTTGCCCTTTCTTTTGGATGGTGTGGACAATGAATATACTCAATTCATTATCAAGTTAATTCAAATTGTTCAGCTTGTTCTAGCCCCAACAATTTCTTTAAAAACTGTATTACGGCTTAAAGAAATGATTACACAACACCTGTATCAGTTCAAGCAGCTTTTTCCTGAAAGCAACATAATACCCAAGCAGCATTACTTGTTACACCTTCCTAGTCAAATAGCATCTCTTGGTCCATTAATAAGAACCATGTGCATGCGATTTGAGGCTAAACACCACTATTTTAAACAGTGGGCTTCAAAGCTGAATTTTAGAAATGTTTGTAAATCCCTAGTCAATCACAACCAGTTTCTTGAATCTTGTCAAAATGAAATGGGTATTGAACATCCACTTTTTGCAAATGAGAGAGTGTCCGGGCCAGTGTCCACTGTCACAAATACTGAATATGTTAAGAACAAAGTTGGAGATTTTTTAGGACTAGAAATCCTGCAATGTGTTGTGAAAGTAAAATGGTATGTTCTCAGTGGTAATAAGTACATTAGTGAGAAGTCTATGATCATTATAGATCTGATTGATACCTTGCCAGTGTTTGGACTGATAAAGAACATCTTCTTGATTGATTCATCTGTTATTGCTTTTGAGTATCAGCGCTATGAAACCATAAAATGGGATGAAAACCTGTTGGCATATGAGGTTGCAGTGCCTGCTCTGGCCCAGGCTACAGAATTAGTGCATGAGCTCATAGATCATACTTCATATTTTTCAATTAGTTTCAGAGAAAGTGTCTTTGTGCCAATAAAATATAGCCTTTGTGACATTATTGTCCAGCAAAATCAGCCTGAGGTTTAGTCATTTACTACCTGTTCTTCAAATGTGGCTTTATCTTTAATTAAAGATTATTGGTTGTTCGACATTGGTTACAAATAACACTATTTAATTGCTGGGTTGCAGGTGATATCACAGCGTTCTAAAGCCCAATACTTAATAATTAGGCCATTGTTCATATATGCTGGAAGAGAGGACTTTGAACTTCATTTCCTGTACTAATGGTCAATAAACTTCTTTCAGACATTTAAACTTCATTTCGACTCCTGCCTTATTATCCTACACTCAGACTTTTTTAAAATACTAACAAATCAAATATGTATACTTTAAGTCATGAGACACTTGACTAAATCATGCACATCAGGGCCAACCATATGAAAATAATATATTTCAAATTGTCATTTTAGGTTTCTCCTGACTGACTGCCATTCTAAAATAAATTTAGTGCCTAACACTCATTTTGAGTTCTTGAATCAAGGTTTTTTTTAATGTTCCAAATTCTTTAATCAAAATTTTCTATGTTAAAAGGAACAATATCTTATTTTGACTCCTTAAAATACTGATTTAAGATTTCTGAACTAAATGAGACAAATAATAATGGTTTGTGCTAATAATAAGACTAAAATGCAAAGTTGATGGCTTAAAATAAGTGAGTAACTCTAAGAATTAGTGAAATAATCTAGCATGGCTAAAAAATAAGATTTTGAATCTTGTCAAGTTGCTGGGAATTTGCAGTGCAGAAGGTGTGTTCTCCCTAAACTCATTTAGGGGCATGCCTACAACAGAGCAGGGAGCAAAGCGCTGCTCTGAGGAATCTTTAGGTGATGAAATAAGAGCCAGTGTGTCTCAGAAGATTGTGGACATTCTATAATGTCTTTATGCCAAGCACTAATTCAACAGGGAATGACACCTGGGATTCCTGTGAGCTAGATACATGTCACCCAGCAAATTTACATTAAAGGTCCCATGTCATGCTATTTTTCACCCATCTCCATTTGTTCTAAGAACCCCAAAAACATAGTATTTGAGGTTTATTTTCCCAAATTCGCCGGTTTTCCAGAGTTTTAGCCTCTGAAAAGTCACTTTTTGAGCAACTCTACACAAACAGGCTGATTTGCGTCCTGCTTATGCATATTCATGAGTGGGCGTGTCTATAGACGGGACAGTGACTTCCTCCTCCCCGCACGGTGACGTAGGACCAGAGGACGGACCCCCCTCCTCCCACCCACTCCGTAGCCGAGCTCATGCTGCTTTATAAACACGAGACAGAACATAGGGGCGGGGCGTTCACTGGTACATACATAAACTGTAGAAAATACATACATAGCACTGCGCGAAGGACGCTCAAACGCTCACCTTCGTGGGCGTGTCTGTTTACATGTCAATCACGGCAGAGAGCTTCCTAGAGGCGTCAAATTCGTCATCAAAGTGGGAACGAGTCATCAAATTCGAGCAAGGTGTTGGGGTCGCCCTGCAGTAAGAAAGGAGATAATCACCCTCTAACTAACGATTTAGGGAATCAATGAAAAAAAACACTTTGGGCATGTGTATGAAGCCCAAATAGCACTTTTATGATGTTTAAAGCACAGAAAAGTTGATTTAGCGCAACATGGGCCCTTTAAACACAAATCCATGAATTGATGGGTCAGTGGTGGCTTAGTGGTCAGTGGCTGGAGGGTCTATGGTTGACTGAGTCACACAGAGAGATAGACTTTTGGGCATTTTGGGGGCCCAAGGCAAACTTTTGTTCATGGGCCCTCCCACTTGGATATGATCATGAAATATTTGGCATCTTAGAGGTCAAGCAACATTTAGTATGCTCATTTGTTTGGTTATATATATATATATATATATTTTTTTTTTTTACAACACTTTGTCTCCATCCCAACCAACACATTTAAACTTGTGTTTGTGTGCGTGCCTGCATTACCCATTTCATGTAAAGGTTCTGTTTACACTGCAATGTTTTGCTTCTGTTTCCCAAACACGTTTGAACCCTACTAAAGCTGATCTCTCTTTAAGCTTGAACCCATTGCTGCCCGACACTATTCAAATCTGTGCGCAAATCTAACGCATGCAGCTGAGAGAGCTGCTCTCTACATATGTAACACATACAGCTACAGAACGAGTCATTTATGCATTTTTTAACATCATTTAATTAGGTACCAGAGGACAGCCATCCATTCACCTATTCTGCAAACATTTTTGCGTCTTTCTCGCACTAATCCAAGCACATCACTTGAGCGTTCATTCACCGTGCAGCGTCCAAGCAGAGCCCAACCAGAATCCGTGTTTATGACCCGGGTTCAGGCAAATACTGTATCTAAAGCTCTAAGTAGGAGTGCAGCACAGTGATTGTCATCAGAATCTGGTGAAGGCGTGAAATACGTCTCTGCTGATCCAAGTGATGGTGAAGTAAATCAACACTTTGTTGGAGATATTCAGTTGAATCTATATTTTAAAATGTGTTTTTGAATATTGTATTGTTTTATTTTTAATTATTATTGCCTTTTTGCAATTAACCAAAACAACTGTGAGGTACCAAAATTAGGGAGTGGGTTCTTGGGGGGCTCTACTAGTTGGGGGCCCAAGAAAAGTGCGACCCCTTGCCTAATGGTCACACATTGAAAAGTTATTCTGTGTACATTTTCTTTTCACTTAAAAGGTGAAATGATGACTTGACACTATACAGTGACTATTTGTATACTCCACAGATGTACGAAGCAGCAGAGAATGTCCTGTCAACAACTGTGCACAAGGCTTCTGCTCTCCACTGTGATTGACTCTCCTCCAACAATGGTTCTGGATTAAAGCTCAACAACCAATCTGTCAGCAAGGAAAGAAGTTGAGAAGCAGTTTGGAATGGACTGACCTCTTTATTTTGTACTTTCTGTGTCTGTGATAGTCACTAAAATACTCCTTTTTACATTGGTCACTTGCAGATTTTGACAATACTGTAAGCAGATTTAGGGTGGCTAGTCAGGGCCTTATACTATAAAGCAACATTTTCTATACTAATTTTCAAGCTTAAGCCTGTGTCCTGTACTACAGAGCAGGTAAATCACCATGGCAACTTATACTGAATGAATAACTTGTCCTGGAGCAGGTTAAGTTTAGGCTAAATGATCTGCCAGTACAAAAGCGCCACCTCCTGACCAATCAGTTCTCTTTCAAAATGACACACCCATTCTTAGCTTGCTTCATTAAGCCTCAGGTCATCACCGCTCATTTGTGCTAAATTTTTGTCGACATTTTGTGAAATAATTTGTAGAAAATGGCATGATTTTTGATAAACTGAGTGCTATTTCAACAATTTAAGATTTAAAATGACTGCCGTCTTGTGAAAAAGCACTGGAAAACTGAATTTGTGTCTTCAGAGTGGCTGAGATATCTACAACTGAACTAGTTGGTATGTTTCTGTCATTTTTTACTTTTTCCTGTGAGCCACATTGGATGCTGTAAAGGGCCGGTTTTGACCCCTGGGCTTTGAGTTTGACACATATGCTCTAAATTGTCTGTTGGACATTTTTTGTCTGAATCACCTTTATTTTTGTCTAAATTGTCTGTAGGACACTTTTTAGTGTCAAACACTGAAGTCATTTCTTATTGTTCCAGCATCAAACAATATCAATTCCCTGATCATATGACCTGCATCTTATCATCTCCTGTATCTTATGGAGGTAGATTTGTGTCTTGATTATTCAATAAAGAAAAAAAGGGTCATAAAAATATTTGAGACCCAAATAATGGCATTTGAACCCCCCTATAATTGCATTATTGTTATAATATTATTATTATCAGAATAGTTTCTAACACTTTTGTTGTATATATCATGGATATAAACAGCAAGTGTTTAGGTCTCAACTAAATTACTTTTTAATATTACTGCTGTTTGTTTAAGATGCAGTATATTGTGTTTGCCACTGTGAGGCACATTGTTCCTTTTCTTTAACTTATTTCCTCCTCTTTTACCTGGAGATGATGTGTGTTGTATAATAAATATGCTTTAACGGTTAAAGAGCATTTGTTGTCTCCGTCAGATCCTTCCTTAAGTTTAACGCTGGTGAGGCTGCAGACCTCAACATGTTATAGGCCCAGAAGCAACTCAGGGAAGAGTTTTTTGATCATTTAATGCCAATAGAAAGTCACGACAGGGAGCATGGTAACGGCTAACAGATAGCATCATGGATCCACGAGGGACGTGCAGGTTGCCTCGACTGATGTTCGACAGAGAGGAAACCAAGTATGAACTGTGGGAGACTAAAGTGCTTTAAGATTTTCATCTGTTAGGCTTAAAGGATAAGGTCCTGATAGAAACTAATGGTGAAGCTGAGACAGCAGCAGATGGTAAGAAGAACGCTGATGCATACGTTGAATTGATACAACTTTTGGATGACAAGAGCCTCTCGTTAATTATGAGAGATGCACCCGACAATGTAGGAAAAACATTTAAGATACTGAAGGAGTACTATGCTGGGAAGGAAAAGCCCTGAATTATAAACCTGTATACCACTATGTTAACGTCACTTCAGTGAACTTCATCATTCAACCAGAGCACAAATCATGTTTGCAAAGGAGAACAACCGTAAATTTGCCGTGACAAAGGCCATCAAGCAAAAGCATGTCAGCAAAAGATGCGTTATTCATACCAATAAACTCCCAAGACATGTTCTCAGTTAAGTCAGCCACTGCATCAGGAGCGACGGTCAACTTTAAACAAGGACAAGGCAAGGCAAGGCAAGGCAAGGCAAATTTATTTATATAGCGCATTTCATACTCAAGGCAACTCAATGTGCTTTACATGATAAAACATTCAATTGTTTAAAATCAATAAGAACAATTAAAATCATCAGTAAAATCAATTAAAATCATCAGTAAAATCATCATTACATCAACAACATGACAAAAAATCTCTCTCTCAATCATATGCAGTAGAGAAAAAAAGTGCCTTTAACTTTGATTTAAAAATGTTCACATTGGATGCTGACTTCAGCTCTGCTGGCAGTTTGTTCCACTTCTTTGCAGCATAACAACTAAAAGCAGCATCACCATGTTTACTGTGAGCTCTGGGCTCCACTATCTGACCTGTGTCCATAGATCTGAGAGACCTGCTGGGTTCATACCTGACCAACATGTCACTGATGTATTCTGGACCAAACCCATTCACAGATTTATACACCAGCAGCAGAACTTTAAAGTCTATTCTGAGGCTGACTGGGAGCCAGTGTAAAGACTTTAAAACTGGAGTAATGTGCTCTGACCTCTTTGTTCTGGTTAAGACCCGAGCTGCAGCGTTCTGAACCAGCTGTAGCTGTTTGATGCTCTTTTGGGGGATTCCTGTCAGAAGACCATTACAATAGTCCAGTCTGCTGGAGATAAAAGCATGGACCAGTTTCTCCTGATCTTTCTGAGCCATTAAACCTTTCACTCTGGAGATGTTCTTTAGGTGGTAGAAGGCTGTTTTTGTGATAGATTTGATCTGACTGCTGAATGTAAGATCTGAGTCAATCAGAACACCAAGGTTTTTGACTTGGTCTTTAGCTTTTAAAGATCGAGACTCAAGATAATTGCTGACAGCAGTCCTCTTTTCCTTGTTACCAAAGACAATCACCTCCGTCTTGTCATGGTTTAGTTGAAGGAAGTTTTCACTCATCCAGCAGTTTACTTTTTCTAAACAGTCACACAACACCTCAATGGGACCATGGTCATCTGGGTTCAGTGATAGATATAGTTGTGTGTCATCTGCATAGCTCTGATAATCAACCTTACAGTTCTGTAAAATTTGTCCTAAAGGAAGCATGTAAAGGTTAAACAGAAGGGGTCCAAGAACAGATCCCTGAGGAACCCCACAGGACATTGGTAATCTGTCAGATTCAAAGTTTCCAATGCTTACAAAATAGCTTCGCTCCTCCAAGTATGACTTAAACCATTGCATTACTTTTCCATTTAGTCCGACCCATGTTTGCAATCTGTGCAACAAAATTGTATGATCTACAGTGTCAAATGCAGCACTTAGATCCAATAGAATGAGAACAGATACTTTTCCTGAATCAGTGTTCAACCTTATGTCATTGATCACTTTGATAAGAGCAGTTTCAGTGCTGTGATGAGAACGAAAACCTGACTGAAATTTATCAAATATTTTGTTGAATGTTAAGAATTGACTCAGTTGGTTGAAGACCACCTTCTCAATGATCTTGGCCATGAATGGAAGGTTGCTGATTGGTCTATAGTTAGCCAGTATAGAGGCATCCAGTGTTCTCTTTTTTAACAGCGGTTTCACAGCAGCTACTTTCAGGGATTTTGGTACGGTGCCTGATTGGAATGAGCAGTTAATTATCTGACACAGATCAGTGACAATTGACTTTACAACAGTTTTAAAGAAGTTTGAGGGTATTGTGTCAAGGCAACACGTTGATGGATTCAGCTGCTGAACAGTTTCCTCTATTGTTTTTGGGTTCACTGTAATAAACTCTAACATTGTAATTGACTCATCCCTCAGTGGTTGAAGCTGTTCAAGCTTTTTGTGATTTTGCTGGTTTGTTCTGATGTTTGACCTTATTGATTGTATTTTTTCATTGAAATATACAGCAAATTCATTGCATTTTCCAGCTGACAGTAATTCAGGGGCTATCTGATCTGGGGGGGTTGTGAGCTTTTCAATTACAGAAAACAACGTGCGAGAGTTGTTGACATTTTTGGCAATAATTTCAGAAAAGTATTGCTGCCTTGCTTTGAACAAGCCATCATTGAATTTTCGCAGACTTATTTTGTATAGTTCTAGATGAATTTGGAGTTTTGTTGATCTCCATTTACGCTCAGACAAGACAGGTTGACACCAAGGGCGGACTGGCGTAGGGGACACTGGGGATTTCCCCGGTGGGCTGGTGGGCCACTGGGTCAGGCCATGAAAAAGAGAAAAAGGAAGGGGGAATAAACATACCTGTCAAGTATCCTGTTTTGGCTGGGAAACTCCCATATTTTACCACTCTTTCCTGCCATCATCCCATATTAGTATTTTAACTTAAATATCCCGTATTTTAATGTAATAATAATTAAAACTAGAACTGCAAGCAATTATGAAAGGGGGCCAAGCCTTCCAGCGCGACTCGGCCCCCAGGTTTCGCGGAGCCCGTGGAAGTTTGTCACAAAGGATGACGTGCTTGTGGCGAGCGTCAGGAAACAGGCCAACGTGCCATTTGCTGTGAACAGGAGGATGTGAAGTTTTGGGAGATGTTATTTAAAATGTGAAAGTTACAGGCCAAAATGCGTTTGCACCTATTACAGCGCCACCTAGTGGTGCACATTTTGGTATGGGTGATCTGTGTGCTCTTATATATGTACTCTGTAAATTTCACAGCCCTCAACAATACTTCAGCTGAAATAAAGGTTTGTTGAATTAAATGTATAATGTAATAAGCCACACCCACTTTAACCAATCGCAATTAACTTTGAGATACGACCCCAGGAGCACCCCGAGGTCATACCCACCAAATTTGGTAAAAATTGGTCGTGTCATTTAAGAGGTATAAATTTCACATATTTGCAGCGCCCCCTAGTGGTGTAAATTATTAAAATTTTGCTCATACCCTTACAGTCACATGCCAACCAAGGATCTTAGATTTGGTGTTGTTAGCATTTATTTTGACTGAGATATGCAACAGTTATGCATTTTTATAGCTCGCTAGAAAATTTTACTCAGTAATTATATATTTTGAGCCAATAAAATTCTTTGCTGAACTTTAGATCAGGTCCAAATGAAGACTCTACGTGCCAAGTTTCATGCTGATTGGACAAAACCACAAGGAGGAATTTGAAAAAGTAGGTTTTTGATGTGGAGTGAGTTACAAAGAGCAAAGATTTAATTTTGAGGTAGAGTTATGCTCCTTCTGTCATAATGTAGATGAAACTTTAGAACATTTAATTTTTATGTGTCCTGTCTCTCAATCTTTTTGGTCAAATATTAATAATTGGATTTCACTAAAAATAACTGATTTTCCAAACTTTGAAATACAACATATTGTTTACTACATGGAAAATTTAGATTCTTCCATTTCAGATATTGTCAATATTATTTAACTACTGGGGAAAAACCATATTCATTGTGCAAAGTGGAGAAAACACAAGCCCTCATTTTCTGGATTTACCAACGAGTTCAAACTGTTTTTTTACAGCCCTGGAGAAACTTCAGAATAGTACATTTGTACAGAAGCTTTATTCTGACTTTGCAAAAAAACTGTTGTTTTGACTTGGGGAGCGTGTGTGTGTGTTCAAGATGTAGGTACGTATATGTTTGTATGTGGATGTGTTTATGTGCATTTGTTTACTGACTGCCCATATGCTGCTGAGTTTGGCCATGATCTCCTCTGTGTCTAAGCTCTGATTACTATTGTATTTTATCATTTTTAATTTTAAGCTTCTTGCCTTGTTCCCCCTTTTACTGAAATGTTTGTTTTCATTCTGTTCTTGCTTCTGAAGCTGTAACAAGCTGAGATTTTATCGAGTGTTTGTAATTTTGAAATTGTTCAATAATAATTAAAAAAAAAAAAAAAAAAAACATTCACACCATGATGGAGGAAAACACTTCCTATTGTCTTTCCTCCTGACGGTCATGTGACCGAGCAGCCAATCATAGAGCGCCCTCTGCTGGTCACAGCAGCTCACTTCAGACTTCTTCTTCTTCTTCTTCTTCTTCTTTGGTTTATTGGCGGTTAGCAAACAACTGTAGGTGCATTTCCGCCATCACTGGTAAGGAATGTGAACTAAGAAGCAGGAAGGACCTTTATTTTATAAATTAAATCATGAAATAATTAATATTAAAAATAAATTCATTAGTAAATAAATAAATACATACAAACTAGATTATATTTATTACTTTGATTGTTTGTAAGTACTGCAAATAATTGTCTCTAGAATCCCATTGTAACATGTCCCTCATCCATTATCCAGTGTTATTTTTTATAAATGTATTTGTTTGTTGACTATATCCATATTGTCTCTATATGTAAAAAAAAATATTTAAGTTGTCGCTATCTTTGTTTCTTCAAATACACACATTTATTCAAGTGACACAATATTTTCAGGGGCAAACATGGCTGTTTTGTGAAAATATCACAGTCTTATTTTATTGTAAATGTGGAATTTACTCTAAATGTTTCTGAATTCCAGCATTTACCAACAAAACTCTTCTAAATTATATATATATTAATGGTGTTGATCTTGCAGGGACTGATATCCGTCACTTGTTGCTTGGATATTTTCAGCACCTTTCAAACTATTAATATCAGTTATGAATGGAAGTGAAAACTACGGCACATTAGTGTTAAAATTGCACTTTTTTTCCAATTAATCTGTGGCCCACTTGAGCTCAAACTGCACTGGATTTGGTCCCTGAGCCAAAATGTGTTTGACACCCCTGGTTTATGGTTTCTTCTTCACCACAGAAGTCACACTTCTCATTTGGATGTTTCCCTTTTCTGAAAAGTGTGCTGTTGAGGTTTGTATGACTTGATATAAACCCCCATGTTGCTTAAAGTCCTCTGGATTGTATACACTCACCACCTGCTCCCATTGGTTTTTCAATTTCTCCTTTATCTTGTTTTTAATCTGCTCTGATAGTGGCCTTCAGCTCTTCTGCATTGTTGGGTCTGGCGTCTCCCATCTTCCTCTTCACAATAGCCCATAGATTTTCTATGGGGTTAAGGTCAGGCGTGTTTGCTGGCAAATCAAGAACAGGGATACCATGGTCCTTAAACCAGGTACTGGTGGCTTTGCCACTGTGTGCAGGTGCCAAGTCCTGTTGGAAAATGAAATCTCCATAAAGTTGGTCATCAGCAGGAAGCATGAAGTGCTCTAGAACTTCCTGGTCGATGGCAGCGTTGACCTTGGACCTAAAGAAACACAGTGGACCAACACCAGCACATGATATGGAACCCCAAACCATCACTGACTGTGGAAACTTTAAACTAGACCTTAACCAACATGGATTCTGTGCCTCTTCTCTCTTCCTACAGACTCTGGGACCTTGATTTCCAAAGGACATGCAAAATGTACAGGTGTTTTGAGTGAATTAGCTGATTAGAATGGAGCACCAGGTGTCTTCAATATTGAATCTCTCCACAATATTCTACATTTCTGAGATATTCTCTTTGAGGTTTTCATTAGTTGTCAGTTATTATCATCAACATTAAAAGAAATAAACACTTGAAATATGTCAGCCTGTGTAAAATGAATGTATACAAAATACAACTTTCACTTTTTGAATATAACTACTGAAATAAATCAACCTTTTCATGATATTCTAATTATATGACCAGCACCTGTAAATGGACCAAGACTAAGTTTTCCAAAGTGAAACTCTAATATAATTTTTCCTAAATGATTCTCTCTCTGTTTGTGAATAGTCCCAACATGCCAGAAAACAAAGCCACCTTCTCCATCACAGGAGGAGGAGTCACTGATGCCAAAGAGTGATGAAGAGGAGACAAAGCTTCCAGTAACATCTTATTGTTCTACACTCACCTTCTCCAGTTCACCTATTTAATATATTTGTGAACAAATGGATTTATTATATATTTATTGAGTTTCTTAATGAAGCATTGGCCAGATGTACTGAAGTGATGGAGTTCTACAACTGTGGGTTCATTGTTATACCATGCTGTGTTTTAAAATGTTAAAGTCAATTAAAACAATCATCAAAACTAATGTGTTGTTAGTTTTACAGTTTCCAAGAAAACTCTGACAATAAAACTCAATTAGAATATGTTTTTAATTGTTATATTGGGAATAACCATCATCTATAAACAGTAAATAATGGTAAATAAATAGTTAATTAACATTTAGTTAATTTCTGTTAACAAACAATGAAATTATAGTTAATAATGTTTTTTAATGATTTGTAATGCTATAATTGATGTTATATTAACAGTTTATTGATGCACACATTACAACATTTTATTTACTTTATAAAGTGTAAAGAAAACCTTGATTATGTTTTATAAAACATCTATAAACATTACAGAGACACATGGGTCAGATATTAGTTAATGGTTTATAAATGTTTTATGAAGTATCTACTATTATTATTATTATTATTAGGATGTTATTATAAAGTTGGAACTGAAGATTATAATCCCTTACTAATGCTTTATAAAACATGTTTTAGATCATTAATACTTTACTAATGGTTAATAATAGGTTTATAAACCATTTACAATCATTATCTGGATAGTTATTGTAAAGTTGGAACATATGTTTATAATACTTTGTAAATGGTTAATAAACACTGTGTAGAGCATCATAAACATTAGTTGAATGGTCATTATAAAGTTAAATTGATGATTATAAAACTTTATGTAGCACCTGCACACCACTCTATATGAAGCCCTTCTTGAGAATGGAGGGGTGCTGGGGTTCAGTTAAATTTGTAAAGATAGATACCACAAAAGTGTACCTCAAAAGTGTATGATCCCACCAATATACACAACTAATTCACTATATAATCCTAATCAATAACGCTGAGATCCAGAGATGAAATATGTTTAAACAACTTTATATGAACTATATTTTAAGATGGATGAATAACAGTATACAACGACACACACAATGGAATCCAACACGTGTCAAATCAACTCCAGCAATGGTGGTGGGCCCACACCACACACGCACACACAGTCACGTGTAATCGTTAAAACGAACGACTTCCTCTGTCTTTCTCACAACTCGATGCAATTATTGTTTCCAGCTGGTAGGTCTTTCAAAACATTGGGTGCGTTGAAACTCTGTCTTTCAAAACATTGAGTGCGGTGAAAACGCAGGGCAACTGCGGTTCCCAAACACAGTAGCCGACAACGTGGCTCCCCGTTAACCAGCAGTGGCCTCCTCCTCGTCCGCGGCTCTCACACCTGGTCCTACACGGTAGCTCCTCGTTAGCCCGCTCGGCTAACTCCTCCGTCCGCGCCTCTCTCACACCTGGTCCTACACGGTACGACCCGTCCTCCGCTCTCCACGCTGAAGTCTGTCGAACTCGTCAAAACTCCTGCAAGCCTTCACTTAGCTTCACTCCGTCTGTACGTCTCTGTTTCTCCGGTCAACATCCGGGGCTTCTCGCGCACACCTCACTCTCCTTTCTCCTCTCCCTCTGTTTCCCGCGCTAGTCCGCGCTGACGTCACTTCCGCATTTTTCGATTGCATAATAAACAAGAATTACGACAATCAACCATTGGAAATAAACCCAGGATTATAAAAGAAATAAAAAAAAAAAACATCATACACATTGGCTTCAATAGTATTATTTCAACACCAGGTGTCTTTAATATTGAATCTCTCCACAATATTCTACATTTACTTTATAAAGTGTAAAGAAAACCTTGATTATGGTTTATAAAACATCTATAAACATTACAGAGACACATGGGTCAGATATTAGTTAATGGTTTATAAATGTTTTATGAAGAATCTTATTATTATTATTTGGATGTTATTATAAAGTTGGAATTGAAGATTATAATCCCTTACTAATGCTTTATAAAACATGTTTTAGATAATTAATACTTTACTAATGGTTAATAATAGGTTTATAAACGTTTATAATCATTATCTGGATAGTTATTGTAAAGTTGGAACATATGTTTATAATACTTTGTAAATGGTTAATAAACACTGTGTAGAGCATCATAAACATTAGTTGAATGGTCATTATAAAGTTAAATTGATGATTATAAAACTTTAACAATTCCTTTTTAAAGCATTTAAATATATGTTAATGAATAATATAAAGTTGCAACTAATTCTTGTAATATTAATAACTCATTAATTAATAACTAACTAACTAAACCTAACCCAGATCACCTGGTTATAATAGAGTTGAACTAATGACTAATTAGTTTATTGCAAGTCTTGCCTTCATTTATTCATCTTTAGCAACAATGCTAATGACTTCCACAGATACAAGATTTTTTAACCCAAAAACCTTTTTTTTTTTAATCTAAAAGTGCTACAGGAGCCCCGCTCATAATTATGCATTTTTTGAATTTCCACTAGTGGCAGTTGTTTACAGGTAGTCATGGTAACGCAGGTTATAATTTGAAAAATATCAGAATTAACCGCAGTGTGAGTTTTGCAGCAGGATCAACAACAGTGACAGCACTAAAGACTCACACATAGAACTAAAGGAGGTCTAATATCCTTAAAACCAGCCCGTAAACATTGACCAGCAGAGGTCAGCAGTGACCAAGGTTTGTGACCAAAGCTTTTTAGTAATATTACAAACTTTAATCATACATTCAGCGATATTCCTGAATCAAGTTAGGAAATACTGCTGGATTTGTAATATTGCAAATATAGTTATTTATTCAGATAATTTCCTGAATCTAGTAAACATTTAAATGAAAATATGTGTTTTATAATATTGAAAATGTAGTTATAATCCAGTGTGACTTAACGTTTTTAGATTTGAACTGATATTTTTTATGTATTTATTTATTGTTGATTTTTCCACTCTTTCATTTTTCATGCCAGTTTGAACATCTTCAGTCTCAAACCAGGAAACCGGTCTTGACAAAGTCTAAAGCCAAAAGGTTTAAGGTGGACAGGTTGGAGATGTACCCGAAGGATGAGGTCCAAGGGTCCGGACCTGCCCCCCTTGATGACTGCCTGACCAGCCTCAACTGGCTCCACAACTTTTCCATCCTCAGTGCAGACCCGGAGCGGCCCAGTGGCCCCGGGTGTCCCTCCTCCCAGGAGCAGCTCTTCCATGAAAGCTTTGACACCGACTCTCCGTCCAGCCCCGCCGCAGGACACACCGCAGCCACCGGGATGCCTCAGTACCTCGGCAGTGACTCGACCGTTGGTCCCCTGTTCTCCAGGTACCAGGGTTGGGGTCAATTATAATTGCAATTGCTTAATGGATGATTAATTACAATTATGCCGTAATTATAATTGTAATTGTAGTTTTAATGTTGTAATCATAAGTCATTTTTTATTGAGTTTAGATACTTGACTTTGTAATTGTAATTGCCATAAAAATCCTATAAAAATTGTCAATTATAATTTAACACATGGATCCATGTTAGAGTTCTAAGTTCAGTTCTACACATATGTAGTTAACAGTTATTAAAACATGTTTCATTTCAAGCTTTCTCACATTTTATCATTTGAACAAAAATGAAACTGAGTGTTATACTGATATAAAAAATGCTCAGACACACACACCAAAAATATTAAAAAACCTATATTTTCATTGATTAGGAAGCCTAACAAGGTAACCAATAGATATGAAATAAATTACATGATATATATTTGTTTTTAGTGTATTTTACAGCTGATTTAGGACCAGTTATCATAAGAGATGCTAACAGAAAGCTAACACAAGAGGAAGGTTAACTTCATTTAGGTTATTTATTACAGTGTCAGTGATTAATTGTATATGAACTTTAGTAATTGAATATGTAATTGTAATTGACTTTGAGGTTTAAAAAAAATTGTTATTGAAATGTAATTTGAAAAAATGCTGGTCATTTTAATCATAATTGAATTGTTAATTGACAATGGGTAATTGAAAATGTAATTATAACTGAAAAATGTAATTGACTCCAACCCAGGGACCCTCACATCCAGATGCAGCCCATCCCTCTGGTGGAGGTGGACTACAAGACCAACCCCAAAGCCAAACCACCTCATTCCCACTCCTCTCTCATCTACATGGCCATGCAGGCCAGTGAACAGCCCAAAGTCACTTTGTCCACCATCTATAAGTGGATCAAAGAGAACTTCTGCTACTACAGACACGCAGAGCCCACCTGGCAGGTAAGTGACACCCACTTTTATTATTTATGACTATCCATCTCCCTTCATTTATCATCACTTACTCATATTTAATCAATGGTTTTGTAATAAATCTTGCTTTTATTGTGTCTTTGTTACAGAACTCTATTCGTCACACCTTGTCCCTCAACAAGAGGTTCAAGAAGGTCCCTCGACAGAAAAACGAGCCCGGCAGAGGAGGATTCTGGAAAATCAACCCAGATCACTCAGACATGTGTGTCAAGAGACTTTCCAGACGCAAGAAACGTTTTCAGGGCTATCAGGACACTGCAAGCACTTCTTCTGTTAATGAAGATATGAGTCCTGAACAGAAGACCCTGTCGCCTACGGACAGTAGAGGGACCACAAGGTCTACAGAGACACTGCTTGATCTTGACATTCTTGCAGCAGCGTGTCTTGAAGTTTTCGGTGGAAATTGTAACACCTTGGAGGATTTGGACCTCACCTCTGCTGTTAGGGTCCAGGAATATGAGATGGAAAGGAAGCAGCAACCAACAGGAGAGCAGGAAAGGTGGTGGGGAGGAGGAGAAGAAACCATGAACCACCAGCTGTCCTATGGCTACATGGACCTGTTATTCTCTGAGCAGTCAGAGGTAGGAGAGGTGCAGCCATTGGTGGAGGTCACAGTGGGGACAGAGACCGTACCCCAAACCCTGGATCAAGGCTTTGGTCTGAGTGAGGGCTTCTTCACATCTGCCTATGACCATCCACCACCAACAACACTGACTGTCCTATAACAAACCACGTAAGAATCTTTGTAATATGTATATATTGTATTATATGTGGATATATGTTTTAAATTTGTATTTCTTTTTTGATTTTTTATTCATATTTTGTTCAGTATTTTCATTTGTCTTTTGCTATACATTTTTGTGAACTTTGTTTATATATTCGTTTTCATCATATTTTGCTCCCTGGGACTGAAAATTCTTTTTTTTTACTTTTTCACTGAAAGTTAAGGATAATAATATCAAACCAACACAGCTCGCCCTGAAAAATGATACAATGAAGGACAGACTGAGGACACAGACTTTATTATCTTTTTTATTATCAATCTATAATGCAAGAAAGGTTTGTGTGTGTGTGTGTGTGTGTGTGTGTGTGTGTGTGTGTGTGTGTGTGTGTGTGTGTGTGTGTGTGTGTGTGTGTGTGTGTGTGTGTGTGTATTTATAACAAAAATAGTAAATCAAAACAAAAAACTAAACATTTATACAAAAAGTACACAAAACGACAATTATAATTTAACACATGGATAAATGTTAGAGTTCTAAGTTCAGTTCTACACATATGTAGTTAACAGTTATTAAATCATGTTTCATTTCAAGCTTTCTCACATTTCATCATTTGAAACAAAAATGAAACTGAGTGTTATACTGATATCAAAAATGCTCAGACACACACACCAAAAATATTAAAAAACTTATATTTTCATTGATTAGGAAGCCTAACAAGGTAACCAATAGATATGTAATAAATTACATGATATATATTTGTTTTTAGTGTATTTTACAGCTGATTTAGGACCAGTTATCATAAGAGATGCTAACAGAAAGCTAACACAAGAGGAAGGTATTAGTTTAGTGTCAGTGATTAATTGTATATGAACTTTAGTAATTGAATATGTAATTGTAATTGACTTTGAGGTTTAAAAAAATTGTAATTGAAATGTACTTTGAAAAAATGTTGGTCATTGTAATCATAATTGAATTGTTAATTGACAATGGGTAATTGAAAATGTAATTATAACTGAAAAATGTAATTGACTCCATCCCAGGTACCCTCACATCCAGATGCAGCCCATCCCTCTGGTGGAGGTGGACTACAAGACCAACCCCAAAGCCAAACCACCTCATTCCCACTCCTCTCTCATCTACATGGCCATGCAGGCCAGCGAACAGCCCAAAGTCACTTTGTCCACCATCTATAAGTGGATCAAAGAGAACTTCTGCTACTACAGACACGCAGAGCCCACCTGGCAGGTAAGTGACACCCACTTTTATTATTTATGACTATCCATCTCCCTTCATTTATCATCACTTACTCATATTTAATCAATGGTTTTGTAATAAATCTTGCTTTTATTGTGTCTTTGTTACAGAACTCTATTCGTCACACCTTGTCCCTCAACAAGAGGTTCAAGAAGGTCCCTCGACAGAAAAACGAGCCCGGCAGAGGAGGATTCTGGATAATCAACCCAGATCACTCAGACATGTGTGTCAACAGACTTTCCAGAAGCAAGAAACGTTTTCAGGGCTATCAGGACACTGCAAGCACTTCTTCTGTTAATGAAGATATGAGTCCTGAACAGAAGACCCTGTCGCCTACGGACAGTAGAGGGACCACGAGGTCTACAGAGACACTGCTTGATCTTGGTCCTGCGGCTACATGGACCTGTTATTCTCTGAGCAGTCAGAGGTAGGAGAGGTGCAGCCATTGGTGGAGGTCACAGTGGGGACAGAGACCGTACCCCAAACCCTGGATCAAGGCTTTGGTCTGAGTGAGGGCTTCTTCACATCTACCTATGACCATCCACCACCAACAACACTGACTGTCCTATAACAAACCACGTAAGAATCTTTGTAATATGTATATATTGTATTTTATGTGGAAATTAGTTTTAAATTTGTATTTTTTTTTTTGATTTTTAATTCATATTTTGTTCAGTATTTTCATTTGTCTTTTGCTATACATTTTTGTGAACTTTGTTTATATATTCGTTTTCATCATATTTTGCTCCCTGGGACTGAAAATTCTTTTTTTTACTTTTTCACTGAAAGTTAAGGATAATAATATCAAACCAACACAGCTCGCCCTGAAAAATGATACAATGAAGGACAGACTGAGGACACAGACTTTATTATCTTTTTTATTATCAATCTATAATGCAAGAAAGGTTTGTGTGTGTGTGTGTGTGTGTGTGTGTGTGTGTGTGTGTGTGTGTGTGTGTGTGTGTGTTTTCATAACAAAAATAGTAAATCAAAACAAAAAACTAAACATTTATACAAAAAGTACACAAAACGTCAATTATAATTGAACACATGGATCCATGTTAGAGTTCTAAGTTCAGTTCTACACATATGTAGTTAACAGTTATTAAATCATGTTTCATTTCAAGCTTTCTCACATTTTATCATTTGAACAAAAATGAAACTGAGTGTTATACTGATATCAAAAATGCTCAGACACACACACCAAAAATATTAAAAAACCTATATTTTCATTGATTAGGAAGCCTAACAAGGTAACCAATAGATATGTAATAAATTACATGATATATATTTGTTTTTATTTTACAGCTGATTTAGGACCAGTTATCATAAGAGATGCTAACAGAAAGCTAACACAAGAGGAAGGTTAACTTCCTTTAGGTTATTTATTACAGTGTCAGTGATTAATTGTATATGAACTTTAGTAATTGAATATGTAATTGTAATTGACGTTGAGGTTTCAAAAAATTGTAATTGAAATGTAATTTGAAAAAATGTTGGTCATTGTAATCATAATTGAATTGTTAATTGACAATGGGTAATTGAAAATGTAATTATAACTGAAAAATGTAATTGACCCCATCCCAGGGACCCTCACATCCAGATGCAGCCCATCCCTCTGGTGGAGGTGGACTACAAGACCAACCCCAAAGCCAAACCACCTCATTCCCACTCCTCTCTCATCTACATGGCCATGCAGGCCAGTGAACAGCCCAAAGTCACTTTGTCCACCATCTATAAGTGGATCAAAGAGAACTTCTGCTACTACAGACACGCAGAGCCCACCTGGCAGGTAAGTGACACCCACTTTTATTATTTATGACTATCCATCTCCCTTCATTTATCATCACTTACTCATATTTGCTCAATGGTTTTATAATAAATTTTGCTTTTATTGTGTCTTTGTTACAGAACTCTATTCGTCACACCTTGTCCCTCAACAAGAGTTTCAAGAAGGTCCCTCGACAGAAAGACGAACCCGGCAGAGGAGGATTCTGGAAAATCAACCCAGAGGCAAAGACTTTATTATCTTTTTCATTATCTATCTATAATGCAAGAAAGGTCTGTGTGTGTGCGTGTGTGTATTTATAACAAATATAGTAAATAAAAACAAAAAACTAAACATTTATACAAAAAGTACACAAAACGACAACAGAAATGCACAAAAATATACATAAAGGCTCCACTCAAAATAAACAAAACTTAATATTTGTACAAAAATACAAAAAATGACTCCAGAATCACATTACAATGGCAACAAAAAACAAAAAACCACAAAAAGACAACAGAAAGATACAAAATTACACTTATTGACTCCAATAAACATTACAGAAAAATACATCCAACCTTCAAACACGTACTCATTTCAGATCACTTCTTGGTATCTTTTGAATTAAAAATATCGGCTTAAATTCTGAGAGAATCCTGCAGTCTGTGCCTTTTCCTCGCCCTCTGCTCTCTTTTCTGTTTCAGGTGTCTTGATGCTGGAGATAACGGTTCCTGATCTTTGGCTCATGGCACAACTAATCTGGGACACTTTGGGCTGATCAATGGTTCGCGGCTCAACTAATCTGGAACACTTGGATGGACTCATCAATGTTTCGCTGCTCAACTAGTCTGGAACACTTGGATGGACTCATCAATGTTTCGCTGCTCAACTAATCTGGAACACTTGGATGGACTATCCTTTTATCCTATTCTGTTTGTCCCTCTGTTCACTAACCCCAACCAGTAGAAGCGGATGGCTGCCACCTCTGAACCTGGTTCCGCTGGAGATTTCTTCCTATAAAAAAGAGGGAGTTTTTTCTTCCCACTGTCGCTAAATGCTTGTTCATGTGGATCTTGTTGGGTTCTTTCTTCTTTTTATTATGGACTTTATATTTTGTATGAGGTACCAAGTGTAAAAATGTAGTATAAAAGTTTTAGATAACACATTTTCATTATTTATCTCACTTTTCTCATATTTAGCACATTTTCCTACATTTAACACAACATTTAACCACATATATAGAGGTAAAAAAATGCACTAAATCTAAATATATAAATCTAAATATAAATGGTATATGTTATATTGGTGAAGAGGTGGGTGGGACGGTTTTGTGTGTCTCTGCTTGTGCATTGGTTGAGGTTACAATGGGCGGGGTCAATTAGCATATGAACGAAACATTTAAGTTCCACATTTAGATTTAGATTTAAACATTTAGATTTAACATTTAACATTTAGATTTAGATTTAACATGAAGATTTCACATTTAGATTTAACATTTAACATTCAGATTTAACATTTAACATTCATATTTAAAATGTATATATAAAATTTAACATTTAGACTTAGATTTAACATTTAGATATAACATATAACATTTAGATTTAAAATTTAGATATAGATTTAACATTTAGATATAACATATACCATTTAGATTTAGATTTATATATTTAGATTTTATGCTTTATTTTACCTCTATTTATGTGGTTAAATGTTGTGTTAAATGTAGGAAAATGTGCTAAATATGAGAAAAGTGATATAAATAATGTAAATGTGTTATCTAAAACTTTTATAGTACATTTTTACACTTACCACCCAATTATTTTGCTCAGCGCTTTGAGATTATTTACTTGTTTTTTGTGCTATATAAATAAAGTTGCATTGAATTGAATTTGGTCATAATTGACAACTCTACTTAAGCTCCTCCCACTACTATACTGTAGTAGTTATATTTAAAGCTGGTGTTTTTTTTTAAATGTGGGATTAAATAACACTGAATGATAATCAATGAAAGGAAGACTTTACATGTGAATATATTGGTTTAAATACATAATAGTGATGTGGCAGTCCAAATTCTAACAACATATTTCATTTAAAAGCTAGTTATACTTAATCAGAGGTGAAAATAACTGATTACAAAGTACTCACGTTATTGTAATTGAAATGCTTTTTATGGGGACTTGTACTTTTTTCAGTATATTTCTAAATCAGTGTTTTGACTTGTACTTACAGTACGTTTTAAAAAAAGTAATTTATTACTTTTCTGCCAACAGTTACTGAGTATTTTTTTTATGTTAAAATGATCAACAGACTTTGTAAAACTACAAAAAATGAAATGACCAGACAACAATCAAATGCATCACACCATAGTCGACCAATCAGATTAAAGGTAATGCACGGCACCAAAACAGCATTGAATGCTGGTTCTTTTCTTAGTTTCAGAGTTCATAAATGTAGTTATACTTAGAACTGGAGATTTTTTATTATTATTTTGAATTGAATGAATTTGTGTTATTTAATTTAAAATTTTTTTTTGGCAGAATATTCATTTTATACGCAGGTGCCTTTGTGTAAAAATAAATTAAGTTACAATTGCAAGATTTCATCTCTTCCTTTTTAAGTTTATGTTTACTGTATGCAAGGTAATCATGTCAAGATTTATTATGGATCAGGTCTGTGAAAGGATAGGGCACTGCATGAGTACCTCACATAATGGTCTAATTTGTGTTTTTTGCAAGGGTGACAAAAATACTAGTCTTCAGTACTCAAGTAAAAGTATAGATACTTGAATAAAAATAACTCTGGTAAAAGTAAAAGTATTGAAGTTGCTCCCTTACTTGAGTAAAAGTAAAAAAGTACATGCTACTAAATGTACTGTACTGTAAGTAAAAAGTATAACAAATGTTCCTTCAATTATAAGACAGTGTTTTTAAACCAGCAAATTCTTTATCCTTTATTTTTTTAAGAACTTGTAGAATACTGGTTTATGAAAACAAGTAAAATCTGTTACCCTTGAACATCTGGAGAATTTAGCACTCATAATGAACACAATTTGTAAATAAAATGTGTCAAGAAATAAAATGTTCAATAAAACCCAGAGCAGCTTTGAGTTTAACGTCCTTAAGAACTTGTGGAAAACTGGTACATGGACATAAATTAAATCTGTTACCCTATATGAACACCTGGAGAATTTAGCACTAATTATAGATTAAAATAAATGTGTAAATAAAATGTTTCAAGCTTCTCCTCCAGCTTCACGGTTGTTGGTTGTGGAAGATGACGTCACGATGTAAAAAGAAGCAATTGTGACGTCATCTTTAATGGTCATAAAATTAAGGCCGTAGCTATGGATACGTTAAAACCACTCGGCCATCCTGGCACGGTGAAAACATAGGCATATTACACTTATGTAGTGTTGGAATGGATTATTATTCATGGTTTCTTTTTGTGTGTATTATTATAATTATATATCTTTATAATCAATAATCCTGTAATTATATATCTTTATAATCAATAATCCTGTAATTATATATCTTTATAATCAATAATCCTGTAATTATATATCTTTATAATCAATAATCCTGTAATTATATATCTTTATAATCAATAATCCTGTAATTATATATCTTTATAATCAATAATCCTGTTAATAAAATACATTCTCAGTCAATCCAACTTTTTTTAAAGCCCCACAGGACAAGGACAAACAATTTCAGAACATCTGATTTTGACTTAATCTAAATCTAACAATAACAACCATGTACGTAAGCGATGATACAAATCAGATATAAATTACTAGGAAACTCAGATTAACACTAAAATGTCAGTTTGATCCAAAATGCACAAAGTCTAAATCATTAACAAATACGAATAATTATAGTTTAAAAATTAAACTTATTACACATTAAACATCTCATACATACCTAATAAATCAAATAAACAGACACAATAAACCACTAAATGCTAAATAATATTAATAATAATATTGCTTTAAATCACCAGTAAATAACATCTTTAACTAACTAAAATAACTGATTGTTTAATTTCTAAATGTAAAACATCTTATAATTAAAATTAATACTGTAAGATTTCAACTTTTGAAAACTGTGCATTGACATACATTTCTTCCTGCATGTACAGTGGGCCATAAAAGTATTTATTCAGCCACCAAATGTGCAAGTTGTCCCACTTAAAAAGATGAGAGAGGCCTGTAATTTTCATCATAAATATACCTCAACTATGAGAGACAAAATGAAAAAAAAAAAATCAAGAAAATCACATTGTAGGATTTTTAATAAATTTATTGGTAAATCCCTCTGTAAAATAAATATTTGGTCACCTACAAACAAGCCAGATTTGTGTCTCTCACAGACCTGTAACTTCTTCTTTAAGAGGCTCCTCTGTCCTCCACTCGTTACCTGTATTAATGGCACCTGTTTGAACTGGTTATCAGTATAAAAGACACCTGTCCACAACCTCAGACAGTCACACTCCAAACTCTACTATGGCCAACACCAAAGAGCTGTCAAAGGACACCAGAAACACAATAGTAGACCTGCACCAGGCTGGGAAGACTGAATCTGTAATAGGTAAACAGCTTGGTGTGAAGAAATCAACTGTAGGAGCAATTATTAGAAAATGGAAGACATACAAGACCACTGATCATCTCCCTCAATCTGGGGCTCCACACAAGATCTCACCCTGTGGGGTCAAAATGATCACAAGAACAGTGAGCAAAAATCCCAGAACCACACGGGGGGACCTAGTGAATAACCTGCAGAGAGCTGGGACCAAAGTAACAAAGGCTACCATCAGTAACACACTACGCCACCAGGGATTCAAATCCTGCAGTGCCAGACGTGTCCTCCTGCTTAAACCAGTACATGTCCAGACCTGTCTGAAGTTTGCTAGAGAGCATTTGGATGATCCAGAAGAGGATTGGGTGAATGTCATATGGTCAGATGAAACCAAAATAGAACTTTTTGGTAAAAACTCAACTAGTCGTGTTTGGAGGAGAAAAAACACCATACCATGTGTAAAGCATGTGACAAAGGGCAGCCCTGGTGGAGTCCAACCCTCACTGGAAACCAGTTTGACTTACTGCCAGCAATGCGGACCTTTCTAATATTAAACACATTATTCATAATTTTATTTTTCTTTTCATTTGTCTTCTGTAGAATTTATTCATTCGTTTATATTTTGGCTGCATAATTAAAGTTAAAGAATAAACAAAATATAATTTGAGAAATTTGCATCCAGCAGTCATCACTGCATTTATGAATATTAGTTCTAAAAACATTTTTATTATTAGGATTTGGTACAATTTCAGTAAACAATGTTACGATTTATTTAGTATTTACTTTTCTGACGTGCAGTAACTCAAAAAAAATTCTAAAAAGTTTTGTTTAAATCATATTAATTTCATATAGTTAGTAGGGGTGAGTATTGGCAATGATGTTACAATACGATACGTGTCACATTGTAATATATTGAGATACTCTACCCAGTTAATATCAAAATTAAACGTAGAGATGAAAAATCAAGTTGCTGTATATGTTCATCAGAAGATATTGATCATTCAGAGGACAAAATACAGTGTTACACACTGCCATCATAAAATAAAGTGCAACAAGTTTCTTTTCACTGAAACTACTGTGTAGAAGTCTCAAAGTAACCATGACAACATAATGACGGCATTGGAACAACTGTAAGTGAGAACATTAAGGATAAAACACCCTGAGTTACTGATAATGCAAAAAAATATAAAAAATAATGTATCCTATTGTATCAGTTTAAACACTGATCTGAACAGATTATATGAAAATAAAATGCCTGTGCATACATAAATATTGCAGGCATTACACACTGCCATCATTAAATCATGTGCATCAAGTAACCATTGAACACATTGAAAGCATTGTAATCACTGAAATATTGCAGAAATACACAAAAATATTGATTAAATATTGTCCCCCTACAAACCTAATAGTTAGTGAAAATCTATTTTTTTTTAATTCTTTTTTGTTGAATTAAAAGAAGGGAAATGTTTCAGGTTCAGAATAATCCATCTTTAAATTAAATATATTTGAGTGTAGTTTTAAGAAGGTGGTCACTGGGTCCTGAAGTCACACCATTTTAAAACTAGTGTTTTTACATTAACAACTAAGCAGAAGCAGAAGCAGATAACTGGTTTCCACTGAAGGACTTTATGTTCAAATGTATGTTCCACCAATAGTCAAACTGCAGCCCAACAATGTCAGACTGACACCAACTTAGCTTTAAACCATAGCAAACTACCCTTATTAATACATTACATGAAACATTGAAACACACGCTCACAGTTAAACACAAAAATGCATAATGTGTTAAGTCCAAAACGTCCTTTCCTTACAAAGAACAAAACCACTGCAAACACATTCACACCATCATGGAGAGGATCCAAGATGGCGGAGTGAGAGGACACTTATTTGCAGGCTCACAAGAAATACATTGTATATTCGATGAATTGTGAACTTTGTGGTGCAATAACCCAAAACCTACCAAAAAGGAACATTTTCAAAGCCTTTTGACTTTGTTAGTCATATATTGAGCGTACCGAAATGTCAGACCACGACTACAGTGTGTGTGTTCAACCTGTTGCTGTTCTATCCGTGTCCGACGGTGAGGTGGAAGACATTGAGGTAGATGAAACCTCTAAAGCAGGCAGGATAAACCTGGCCCATACTCCAATCAAAAGCCCTAAACCCAAGAAGTTGAAGGCAAGCGGCGACAAAAAGGAAGAGGAAAATTTCAACGCTACTCTTCTCCACGCAATTCAGGTGCTGACTGGGAAAGTGGATGATCAGACTGAACTGATGAAAAGCTTTGACAGACGTATTGAAGCGAATGCGGTGGCTGCAAGTGAGAACAGAAAAGAAATTGTTTAGCCTCATAAAAAAGTTGAAGAGCTTCATATGGAAAATGTCAAGCTTAATAATGCAAGTAAGGAACAGGCTCGGTACAAAAGGAGGTGGAATCTCCAAGCACGCCGAGGCAAATTATCATCCAGTTCTGGTTGAAAATGGTGTGGGATGAAGTGTGGAAAAAGTCCAGAGAGGCACGAGTGTGCAGCGAGATGCACATTGGTTTCAGAGAGGATTTTTCAAAAGAGGAACGGGAGGCTCGCTCCAAGCTGTGGCCCCTGGTTGTGGAGGCCAGGAAGAAAGGGAAACGAACATTCCTAAAGGAAGGGTATGCTCTGATTGACAACCAGCGTGTGGACCCTAAATGATTATCTTTATGGGGCTTTCATTGCTCCAGTACAGGTACTCTGACTGTTTTGCACTGACGTTTTGAAGGTTTGATATGTTTAAAGTTGTTGCAAAACGTTAACATTGACGATGAAAATTACAATCTTTTATGTTTGTATGGCTACAACAAAAAAGCTCAGAACACATTTGTTTTTTATTCCCTGAGTAAGTTGTTGGAGGAATGGAAACTGACTTACACCACTGACAAAGTCATCGTTGGGGGAGACTATAACCTGGCTCCTGACCTCTGGATGGACCGGCTTCCTCCAAAGGGACAATATCATAATTATGAGGAAATCAATCAATCAATCAATCAATCAATCAATCAATCAATCAATCAATCTTTATTTGTATAGCGCCAAATCATAACCAATGGTATCTCAAGGCACTTTACAGTAGAGCAGTCTTAAGGACGGACTCTTCATTTTATGGATACACACATATGCATATATACGTATATACACATACATATGTATCCCACACCCAACATGAATTCATCATGGCGGCAAGGAAAACCTTCTGTTAAGCAGCAGGAACCTTGTGTGGATCCCATTCCTATGATGAACAGCCATCCACGTTATGCTGTGTTGGGTGTGTGCAGAGAAAAGGGTGGAGACAGAGCCGCTGAGTCTCTGTAACTCCACACTGAGGATCCCACGGACCTGCAAGACAAAAGCCAGAAGGAGTACAGGAGCAAACACACAAGGGAGTAAGCAGACATAGAGGGAGTGTTTGAAAGAGGAATGGGACCCTCTCCGGTCCCTCTCTAACCTAAATGACCTCTCTCTTAACACCCTCTCCAACCTCTCTCCAACCGAGCATGCCAGACCCCCCCCCCCCCGGCAGTCTATGCCTATTGCATCTTAATTATGAGCTATGAGCTGGTTCCTAACTAAAAGCTTTATCAAAGAGGAATGTTTTGAGCCTAACCTTAAAGGTAGAGAGGGTGTCTGCCCCCCGAACCGTGGTTGGTAGATGGTTCCAGAGAAGTGGGGCCTGATAACTGAAAGCTCTTCCTCCTATACTACTTTTAGAGATGAATGGAACAACGAGTAGTCCAGCATTTTGAGAGCGTAGTGTTCTGGGGGGATTGTATGGCACTACAAGCTCCTTGAGATAGACTGGTGCCTGTCCATTTAGGGCTTTATAAGTGAGAAGAAGAATCTTGAATTCTATTCTATATTTTATGGGAAGCCAATGCAGAGAGGCTAATACAGGAGTAATGTGATCTCTTCTCCTAGTTTTAGTCAGTACACGTGCTGCAGCATTTTGAACCAGCTGAAGTGTCTTAAGCGACTTGCTCGGGCAGCCTGCTAAAAGAGAATTACAATAATCCAGTCTAGAGGTAACAAAAGCATGGACTAGTTTTTCGGCGTCGCCCTGAGACAGGATAGATCTGATTTTAGCAATGTTACGGAGATGAAAGAAGGCAGTTCTTGAAGTTTGTTTTATGTGAGAGTTGAAGGATAAGTCCTGATCAAATAGAACCCCAAGGTTTCTAACAGTTGTGCTTTGTGCCAGAGTAATGCCTTCTAGGGCAGTTAGGCTAGCATAGGTTTCTCTAAGGTGTCGCGGGCCCAGTACAATGACCTCAGTCTTGTCTGAGTTGAGAAGAAGAAAATTTTGGTCCATCCAGGCCCTAATGTCCTTTAGACAGGCCTCAAGTTTAGATAGCTGATTTGTCTCACCTGACTTCATTGATACATACAGTTGGGTATCATCAGCATAGCAGTGGAAGTTAACAGAGTATTTTCTCATAACATTACCAAGGGGGATCATATAGATACAGAAGAGGATTGGACCTAGCACAGAGCCCTGAGGAACCCCGTAGCTTACTTTAGTGTACACAGAAGACTTATTATTCACGTGTACAAACTGGTACCTATCAGATAGGTAGGACTTAAACCAGTTTAGGGCAGTCCCTGTGATTCCAAGTAATTTCTCTAATCTCTCTAGTAGAATATAGTGATCTATAGTGTCAAAAGCTGCACTAAGATCTAATAAAACCAGCACTGAGAGTCGTCCTTCATCTGAAGCCCAGAGTAGATCATTAGTTACTTTAACTAAAGCAGTCTCTGTGCTGTGTTGAGCTCTAAAGCCTGACTGGAAGTCCTCGAACAGGCTGTTGTTTTGAAGAAATTCACAGAGCTGAGCTGCCACAACTTTCTCAAGAATCTTTGAAATAAAAGGAAGATTAGATATAGGCCTGTAGTTTGCTAAAGTGCTGGAATCAAGAGTAGGTTTTTTGAGAAGGGGTTTGATTACAGCTACTTTAAAGGACTGTGGCACGTAGCCTATTGATAGGGATACATTTATTGTCTCCAACAAAGATGGGCAGACTAGGGGAACAACTTCTTTAAACAGCTTAGTTGGGATCGGATCTGAAAGGCAGGTCGATGGTTTGAAGGATGAAATAATAGAGTTAAGTTCCTGAAGTCCTATATGTGTGAAACAGTTTAGGTTAGGCCTATTTACATTTAATGGTACAGCAGGCCCAGGTGAAGGCAGGGAGTGGCTAATTTTATCTCTAATCTTGTGAATTTTATCGTTAAAAAATGTCATAAAGTCCTCACAGCTGAGGGCTAGAGGAATCATGGGCTCAATAGAGCTCTGACTTTGTGTTAGCCTGGCTACAGTGCTGAAAAGGTACCTCGGATTATTTTTATTTTCTTCAATTAGTGAGGAGTAGTATGTAGATCGACTATGTCGTAAGGCTGTCATGTATTTACTATGGCTTTCTTGCCAAAGTATTCGTGACTCCTCTGTTTTATTGGAGCGCCACATTCTCTCTAATTTACGGGTTGTCTGTTTGAGTGTGTGAGTTTCAGAGCTAAACCACGGAGCTTTCCTCTGACGTTTAATAGTTTTTTCCCTCAATGGGGCAATTGAGTCCAAGGTGGATTTTAGTAGACTAGCAGAGCTATCGACAAGCAGATCCAGTTGAGAGGGGTTATAATTAATATCATAGTTATTTATTGGATGGTGCACTGAGTTTAAGGCAGCAGGAATGGCCTCTTTAAATTTAGCCACAGCACTGTTGGATAGATTTCTACTTGTAACTATTTTATTGCACAGTGCGAGATCCTCTAGGATAATGTTAAAAGATATTAAAAAGTGATCAGATAGCAGAGGATTTTCAGGGTAGACTTTTAGTTCATTAATATCAAGGCCATATGTTAGAACAAGATCAAGAGTATGATTTAAACGATGAGTAGCTTCATTAATAGTTTGAAAAAAGCCAACTGAGTCTATTAGGGACATAAAGGCTGAGCTCAGGCTATCACTATCTTTGTCCACATGGATATTAAAATCTCCTACTATCAGTATTTTATCAGAACTGAGGACTAAGTTTGATATAAACTCAGAGAATTCTGATAGAAATTCAGAATAAGGGCCTGGAGGACGGTAAATTATCGCAAATAAGACTGGCTGGCAGGTTTTTGATTCAGTATGAGATAAATTTAGAACCAGGCTTTCAAAGGAAGTGTAACTGGCCTTTGGTTTAGGATAGATTAGGAGAGAGGAATGATAAATAGCAGCTACACCACCTCCACGGCCTATGTCTCGTGGCATATGAGTATTTAAATGACTGGGAGGAGTGGCTTCATTTAAACTAACATATTCATCTTGATACAGCCATGTTTCAGTTAAACAGAATAAATCAAAGTTATTTTCTGAGATAAGGTCATTTACTAGTAGAGATTTGGATCTCAGTGATCTAATATTTAATAGAGCACATCTAATGCTTTTATGTTTTGGTGTTTCTAGATTTGAGATTTTAATTTTTTTCAGATTTTTATAATTGATAGCTCTTTTATTTGATTTTATGTTAAAATCATTGTGAAATATGGGTCGGGGGACTGACACCGTCTCCATAAAATAATATTCATCACCATCACAACAGTTGTCATGGCGATGAACACAGCTATCCTGATAGCAATGGGAGGGAAACTGTCCTAAGGCAAGCGCAGAGGGGCGTGGAGGACTCCCCCTCTGTAACATGGTCTCATTCATGAGATGTCATAAATGTGCCATGTTTTCTGATAGTAGAGATGCTCCCTCCAAAGTAGGATGGATTCCATCTCTTCCTATCAGGTTCGGTTTTCCCCAGAAGGATCTCCAATTATCAATGAAGCCCACCTCGTTTTCTGGACACCACCTCGATAGCCAGCGGTTAAATGATGACATGCGGCTATACATGTCATCACTGGTCAGATTTGGTAAGGGACCAGAGAAAATTACGGAGTCCGACATTGTTTTAGCATAAGCACAAACTGATTCAATGTTCACTTTGGTTGCTTCCGACTGGCGACGTCGGGAGTCATTAGTGCCGACATGGAGGACTATCCTATCAAACTTACGATTACTCTTTGCCAGCAACTTTAGATTTGATTCTATGTCGCCCGCTCTGGCCCCTGGGATGCACCTCACAATGCCCGCTGACTTCGCTAGCTTCACGTTTCTCACTATGGAGTCGCCAATTATCAGAGTTTGTTCCCCGGTGAGTGTGTTGTCCTCACAGAGGGGGGAGAACCTGTTTGAGACGTGAACATGGTGGTGTCCCGAGCGGCTTTTTGACCTTCGACTATGCTTACCACGGACAGTAACCCACTCATTGCTGGCCGGGGGGGAGGCTAAGCTAGAGCTAGCACGGTCCGCACCGGCTAGGTCCTGCTTGCTAGCTTTGGTTTTGGTATCAGGGGTGCGGAACCGCTTCTCCAGATTGTTGATCCTCGCCTCCATATCTAACAGTACGCTACACTTTATGCAACTACCATTGTCCCTAAAGGAGGACGAGGAGTAACTAAACATCTGACACACCGGGCAGGAGAGCGGAGGGGAGGAGAGAGAAGCCATAGGTGCTAAATTTAAGCTAAGCTAAGCTAAGCTAAGGACAAAAGGAAGTTTAAAGGAGATTGTACTGCCTATAAGAGGCGAGATTGCTTTTTACTTAACCTTCGTACGTTTAACTGTACGGTAAAAAATTAAAACAAGTGTTTTCAAGGCTAAAATATCAATGACAACAAGTTTGATTAGAGTTAGCAGAACACAGTAGTAGAGCGCTGCAAACAGCGGTAGAGTGTAAACAGGAAATGATCGATACGTCACCACGTCACCACGTCAGCACGTCACCAGCGTCAGACCCTGGCCAAACTAAACAAAAAACAAATCAATGTTGATTTTATTTCCAAGGAAAACCTAATTGACATTTGGAGAATGAGAAACTCTAATACTTTGCAATATACTTGGGTTAATTCTGCTAACAACGGTCAACATTCAAGGATAGATTTTTGGTTAATTTCTACAAACCTAATTAATAATGTGCATAAATGTGAGATAACAGCTTCACCCCTGACAGATCACTGTGCAATTACAATATGTCTCCAGCCTGATGGGCTTCAATATATACCTAACCCTTTATGGAAATTTAATAGTAGCCTTCTTCTTTCAAGAATGTATTTCAACTGGACACCTGTCTTCTACTATGAAACATGGAATAATCACCTTAATCCCAAAGCCCAATAAGGATAAATTATCACTTGACAATTGGAGGCCGATTACTCTTTTATGTAATGACTATAAATTGTTAGCACGTGTACTCTAAGAGATTAGATATGGGTTTAAACAATATAGTTGATGAATGCCAATCAGCCTTTGTAAAAGGCAGAAATATTAATAACCATACAAGGCTGATTCTTGATATGTTAGATTATAGAGATTATATTGAAACAGACAGTCTGGTGTTATTTATAGACTTTTTCAAGACATTTGACACTGTTGAACATCCCTTTTTACTGAAAACTCTTCACTTCTTGGGCTTTGGAGAACAGTTCTGTAACATTGTAGAGATGCTATATACTGACATCACTAGTTCAGTCTCTCTGAATCCTGGTGTGACTCCTAGATTTAAGGTGTTACGTGGAATTCGACAGGGTTCCCCCATCTCCCCAAAACTGTTCATCCTAGCAACACAGTTATTATCAGTTCTGATCAATAACTCCAGTGATATACAGGGAATTACAATTTTTAACAAAGAGTTTAAGATAAGCCAATTTGCGGATGACACCTGTTTCTTTTTAAAGGCAAATGTATTTGTATAGCGCATTTCATACACAAGGCAACTCACTGTGCTTTACATGATAAAACATTCAATTGTTTAAAATCAATAAGAACATTTAGTAAAATCAATTAAAATCATCAACAAACACATGACATCAACAACATGACCAAAAATCTCTTTCTCAATCATATGCAGTAGAGAAAAATAGTGCCTTTAACTTTGATTTAAAAATATTCACATTAGATGCTGACTTCAGCTCTGCTGGCACACTGAAAAAATGGCCTCATGGGGGTTGTGGAGCGTTAATGATTTTAGTTTTCACATTCGACAGCATTTTTTAATTAATAAATAAAATTGTAGAATGTTATTTTTGACATTTATTTGTTCAATTATTATTTTTTACTTTTTTTAATTCGTTTGCAGGAAATTGACAAATATTATTTTACACAGCCAGTCTTATTTTACCTCATCATCATGTTTGTTAAGCCAGATATTTATCAAAAATCGGGAGTTGGGACCCGATGTGGGGTCACCAGGAATTTAAATGGGGTCACATGGAATGTCTTGTACTTGATAAAAATAGCTGATAAAAAATATTTTTAAGTTTTAATAAATTATTTTTCAAATAAAAACACAACTGTATCCTATACCCTGACTTTCTCAAATAGAAAATTAGCTCATAAAGCAGGAATGATGAAAGAAAATAATAAAAAATAAAATACTGTATAAAAATATCTGAGCTGGTGCATTGTGTTACTTCTTGCAGTAATCTTAGTAGTTCTGTATTACATATTGAATAAAAAATTCTCAGAAAAAGCCTGTGGGGTCGCCAAAAATTTGTGATATTAAAATGGGGTCATGGTCCAAAGAAGGTTGGGAACCACTGCTCTAGATGTTAAGATGGATGTTTAAATACACTAAGCAAATATAATTGTGTATGTTCATTGTGTATATTTGATGTGTATGTTCATTGTGTATATTTGATGTGTATGTTCATTGTGTATATTTGATGTGTATGTTCATTGTGTATATTTGATGTGTATGTTCATTGTGTATATTTGATGTGTATGTTCATTGTGTATATTTGATGAATATCTTTTTTTTAGTTTTTTTTTATTGTCTGAAGTGTAGCGTGATGTTATATCTTACAGATTCCTATTTCCAGTAGAACTGGCAAATTTAGTTCAAAGTTCTCCATTGAGAGGCTCTGTAGTTGTGGTGAGTATGTCTTCTGTTATTAAAACTTAGCTCCAGTTGATAAAATGACATTGTTTCTTTTCTCTCTTTTTCAACAGTGAATGTGGCAGTGTAAACTGTGCTCGGTGGCAGTTGCAGGTAGATTGGCTTTATTAAACCACTATAAATTAAAACATCCACACCTTGGGCGTACAAGCCATTATCCGTGTACTTTTTTAGAGTGCCCTTGCACATTTAAAACATGGAATGCATTACACATTCATCACTCTCGAGATCATTCTACAAACGATAAAGCAGTAAAAGTAGTATCGATATTTATTTTGAACCTTATTTCTGACATGTGTTTATAAGGGTGGAGACGAAACCAATCGAAGACAAATCGAGGAGACCACTGTTGGCATTTACATCCGGAAACCAGACTGCAACTCTAAGCCAGGTGACATCGGCGTTGTGATCAAGGGTCAGGTGGTTTTGCGGCAGGTGGACAACTTTCCACTTGCTGTTGCTATGTTGTTTGGTTTAATTTATGCATTAAACCTCGACTACCCTCGTTACCTCAAATATACATTTGAGGTGTTTCAAAAAATCCTAATGGAGCTGGAGGGCACCACTCTTTCAAAAAAGGTTCAAGTGCTCAAGAACAGACTCCATGAATGACTGAAAATGCCAATCTACCTTGGGGGGTAAAACCCAGTTTACAATGTTTAAAATGTTGCACATATTGGATGTCAGTATCGTTTACTTCACTGTTAAAAAAACTTGATGTCATGTGCTGTGATTTTTGTTTGCACTGTTCTTAACCTATAAGTATTTAAATGTATCTGTTTGCAGAGTACTGCATCATGTTTAAATGATCCGAGTTGAAGACCTGTTTCCATGCACAGTATTGCATATTGTCATATATTTTGTTCATTCATACCTGTAGCCGTATATGGAAAGAAATGCAATGTTCATGTGCAATGTTTTCTAAGGAAAAAAAAATTGTAATCCAGCATTTTTGCAATGCTTTTTTGTTTCATGTCAATGTGTTTTTGACTGATATCCATTTGTGGATTAAAAGTGGTTGAAGATATTTTGTTTCCATCCCTTTTTTTCTCTGAAAGATGTGATGCGTGTAGTGGCATAAGATGTGGTTGTAATTGTAGTCTTTGCAAACTAGTTTTTAGTGGTAGAAGATCATTTTTAAACTAACATAAAATATTTTATATAGTTATACATTTTAAAATGAAATCTAATTTAAATGATTAAATTTGAGTTATTTAATGATAGATCTATGTTCAATTAACATATATATATTTTTAAAGCTTAACAAAATAATAATATGTTAAAACACCATGAAAAAATTATTTGAGTATAGCGTATGTAATTCATGTAATATGCATGTGATTTTTTTATGTTGTCAAAACATAACTTTATTTAGTGGAACCGCTTTCAATGATTTTATTATGTTGCAACAACAGTTTTCTTTTTTCAGTGCAGTTTGTTCCACTTCTTTGCAGCATAACAACTAAAAGCAGCATCACCATGTTTACTGTGAGCTCTGGGCTCCACTATCTGACCTGTGTCCATAGATCTGAGAGACCTGCTGGGTTCATACCTGACTAACATCTCACTGATGTATTCTGGACCAAACCCATTCACAGATTTATACACCAGCAGCAGAACTTTAAAGTCTATTCTGAGGCTGACTGGGAGCCAGTGTAAATACTTTAAAACTGGACTAATATGTTCTGACCTCTTTGTTCTGGTTAAGACCCGAGCTGCAGCGTTCTGAACCAGCTGTAGCTGTTTGATGGTCTTTTGGGGGATTCCTGTCAGAAGACCATTACAGTAGTCCAGTCTGCTGGAGATAAAAGCATGGACCAGTTTCTCCTGATCTTTCTGAGCCATTAAACCTTTCACTCTTGAGATGTTCTTTAGGTGGTAGAAGATAGCAGTTTTTGTGATAGATTTGATCTGACTGCGGAATGTAAGATCTGAGTCAATCAGAACACCAAGGTTTTTGACTTGGTCTTTAGCTTTTAAAGATGGAGACTCAAGATAATTGCTGACAGCAGTTTTTTTAAAGAATAAATCAATAGTGGATAAAACGCTTAGTATTATTTCATTATTCTCTAAAGCTTCAGGATTGTCTCTTAATATCAAAAAATGTGAATTACTCCCTATCCACACTTGCTCTGATTCCTCTATTTCCTCAATTAGAGTTGAGACGGAAGTCAAGTATTTAGGATTGTTGATTTCTAAAAATATAGTAAAAAGGGAAGACACTAACATTGCAAATCGTATAGTAGATGTGAAGAGATCATTAAGCCATTGGCTAACCAGAGACCTAACTATCTTTGGTAGAATCACTCTATCTAAAGCAGAAGGTATTTCCAAATTGATTTTTCCCTGTCATTCATTATATATTTCCTCATGAAACATTAATAAAGCTAACTCTGTTATTTATCAGTTCTTATGGAGGAATAAAACACACTACATTAGAAGGTCACAACTTGTTAAGGAGTATGATAGTGGTGGTATTAAAGCCCCAGATTTTAGTCTATGATTGGCACCTTCAGACTGAACTGGATCAAATCTTGTCTTTCCCAACCAAACTCTATGTGGTTTCACATTCCAAGATCTTTATTTCAGCAAATAGGAGGCTTGGATTTTGTTTTGAAGTGTGACTTTGACGTGAACAGAATTCCTACAAAGTTGTCCGATTTCCATAAACAAGCTCTTATTTTTTTGAAGATGGTATTTTCCCACAACTTTTCCCCTCACAATTTGACTATATGGAACAACAGAGTAATTACTATTAGCAGGGAATCAGTTTTTATCAATAATTGGTTCGAACATGACATAGTTTTTGTGACCGACTTGATGGATAATAATGGTTCGTTTTTGAGTTATGCAGATTTCATAGGAAAATATGATTTAAATTGCTCTCAAAGAGAATTTAACAAAATAAGTAAATCAATTCCTTTATCATTAGTCCAGTTGATACACAACTATCTAATATACAACAAATCATTACCTATGTTACCAAATCTTTTAATTGGAGAATATAATTTGTTGGGAAAAAAAATGTAACAATAAGTTTTTTAGTTACGTTCTAAAATGTAAAATATTCCATGGGTATTGCAGGGGGTTACAGCAGAGCCCAAACCTGAGGAACCCCACTACCTTAAAAAAAAGCCTATTCTAAATATACTAAGTGGTTTATTTTACCTAAAGTTAAAGAAACACATTTCAAAATCCTAAATAATATAAATCCTGTGTCAAATTTTCTTAAAAAAAGATTTAATTTTGAGGTAGAGTTATGCTCCTTCTGTCATAATGTAGATGAAACTTTAGAACATTTAATTTTTATGTGTCCTGTCTCTCAATCTTTTTGGTCAAATATTAATAATTGGATTTCACTAAAAATAACTGATTTTCCAAACTTTGAAATACAACATATTGTTTACTACATGGAAAATTTAGATTCTTCCATTTCAGATATTGTCAATATTATTTAACTACTGGGGAAAAACCATATTCATTGTGCAAAGTGGAGAAAACACAAGCCCTCATTTTCTGGATTTACCAACGAGTTCAAACTGTTTTTTTACAGCCCTGGAGAAACTTCAGAATAGTACATTTGTACAGAAGCTTTATTCTGACTTTGCAAAAAAACTGTTGTTTTGACTTGGGGAGCGTGTGTGTGTGTTCAAGATGTAGGTACGTATATGTTTGTATGTGGATGTGTTTATGTGCATTTGTTTACTGACTGCCCATATGCTGCTGAGTTTGGCCATGATCTCCTCTGTGTCTAAGCTCTGATTACTATTGTATTTTATCATTTTTAATTTTAAGCTTCTTGCCTTGTTCCCCCTTTTACTGAAATGTTTGTTTTCATTCTGTTCTTGCTTCTGAAGCTGTAAAAAGCTGAGATTTTATCGAGTGTTTGTAATTTTGAAATTGTTCAATAATAATTAAAAAAAAAAAAAAAAACATTCACACCAAGATGGAGGAAAACACTTCCTGTTGTCTTTCCTCCTGACGGTCATGTGACCGAGCAGCCAATCATAGAGCGCCCTCTGCTGGTCACAGCAGCTCACTTCAGACCTTCTTCTTCTTCTTCTTCTTCTTCTTCTTCTTCTTCTTCTTCTTCTTCTTCTTCTTCTTCTTCTTCTTCTTCTTCTTCTTCTTCTTCTTCTTCTTCTTCTTCTTCTTCTTCTTCTTCTTCTTCTTCTTCTTCGGTTTATTGGCGGTTAGCAAACAACTATAGGTGCATTTCCGCCATCACTGGTAAGGAATGTGAACTAAGAAGCAGGAAGGACCTTTATTTTATAAATTAAATCATCAAATAATTAATAATAAAAATAAATTCATCAGTAAATAAATAAATACATACAAACTAGATTATATTTATTACTTTGATTGTTTGTAAGTACTGCAAATAATTGTCTCTAGAATCCCATTATAATATGTCCCTAATCCATTATCCAGTGTCATTTTTTATATATTATTTGTTTGTTGACTATATCCATATTTTCTCTATAAATAAATAAGATATTTTAGTTGTCGCTATCTTTGTTCCTTCAAATACACACATTTATTCAAGTGACACAATATTTTCAGGTGCAAATATGGCTGTTTTGTGAAAATATCACAGTCTTATTTTATTGTTAATTGTGGAAATAACTAAATGTTTCTGAATTCCAGCATTTACCAACAAAACTCTTCTAAATTATTATATATATATATATATATATATATATATATATATATATATATATATATTAATGGTCACAAAACCAAGGATTTTTGAAGTGTTGATCTTGCAGGGACTGATATCCGTCACTTGTTGCTTGGAAATTTTCAGCACCTTTCAAACTATTAATATCAGTTATAAATTAATGTGAAAACTACGGCCCATTAGTGTTAAAATTGCACTTTTTTTCGTGGTTATCACTATTGCTTGTACACTTTTTTCTAACACATCTTTTCCTTCCCTTCACCTCTATTAATGTGCTTAGACACAGAGCTCTGTGAACAGCCATCCTCTTTAACAATGACCTTTTGTGTCTTGTCCTCCTTGTGCAAAGTGTCAATGGTTGTCTTTTAGACAACTGTCAGGTCAGCAGTCTTCTCCATGATTGTGTAGCGTACAGAACTAGACTGGAGACCATTTAAAGGTCTTTGCAGGTGTTTTGAGTGAATTAGCTGATTAGAATGGAGCACCAGGTGTCTTCAATATTGAATCTCTCCACAATATTCTACATTTCTGAGATACTATATTTGAGGTTTTCATTAGTTGTCAGTTATTATCATCAACATTAAAAGAAATAAACACTTGAAATATGTCAGCCTGTGTAAAATGAATGTATACAAAATACAACTTTCACTTTTTGAATATAACTACTGAAATAAATCAACCTTTTCATGATATTCTAATTATATGACCAGCACCTGTAAATGGACCAAGACTAAGTTTTCCAAAGTGAAACTCTAATATAATTTTTCCTAAATGATTCTCTCTCTGTTTGTGAAAAGTCCCAACATGCCAGAAAACAAAGCCACCTTCTCCATCACAGGAGGAGGAGTCACTGATGCCAAAGAGTGATGAAGAGGAGACAAAGCTTCCAGTAACATCTTATTGTTCTACACTCACCTTCTCCAGTTCACCTATTTAATATATTTGTGAACAAATGGATTTATTATATATTTATTGAGTTTCTTAATGAAGCATTGGCCAGATGTACTGAAGTGATGGAGTTCTACAACTGTGGGTTCATTGTTATACCATGCTGTGTTTTAAAATGTTAAAGTCAATTAAAACAATCATCAAAGCCAATGTGTTGTTAGTTTTACAGTTTCCAAATAAACTCTGACAATAAAACTCAATTAAAATATGTTTTAATTGTTATATTGGGAATAACCATCATCTATGAATGGTACATAATGGTAAATAAATAGTTAATTAACATTTAGTTAATTTCTGTTAACAATGAAATTATAGTTAATGTTTTTAATGATTTGTAATGCTATAATTGATGTTATATTAACAGTTTATTGATGCACACATTACAACATTTTATTTACTTTATAAAGTGTAAAGAAAACCTTGATTATGGTTTATAAAACATCTATAAACATTACAGAGACACATGGATCAGATATTAGTTAATGGTTTATAAATGTTTTATGAAGTATCTATTATTATAAAGTTGGAACTGAAGATTATAATCCCTTACTAATGCTTTATAAAACATGTTTTAGATCATTAATACTTTACTAATGGTTATTAATAGGTTTATAAACCATTTACAATCATTATCTGGATAGTTATTGTAAAGTTGTAACATATGTTTATAATACTTTGTAAATGGTTAATAAACACTGTGTAGAGCATCATAAACATTAGTTGAATGGTCATTATAAAGTTAAATTGATGATTATAAAACTTTATGTAGCACCTGCACACCACTCTATATGAAGCCCTTCTTGAGAATGGAGGGGTGCTGGGGTTCAGTTAAATTTGTAAAGATAGATACCACAAAAGTGTACCTCACAAGTGTATGATCCCACCAATATACACAACTAATTCACTATATAATCCTAATCAATAACGCTGAGATCCAGAGATGAAATATGTTTAAACAACTTTATATGAACTATACAGATACAAGATTTTTTAACCCCAAAAACCTTTTTTTTTAATCTAAAAGTGCTACAGGAGCCCCGCTCATAATTATGCATTTTTTGAATTTCCACTAGTGGCAGTTGTTTACAGGTAGTCATGGTAACGCCGGTTATAATTTGAAAAATATCAGAATTAACCGCAGTGTGAGTTTTGTAGCAGGATCAACAACAGTGACAGCACTAAAGACTCACACATAGAACTAAAGGAGGTCTAATATCCTTAAAACCAGCCCGTAAACATTGACCAGCAGAGGTCAGCAGTGACCAAGGTTTGTGACCAAAGCTTTTTAGTAATATTACAAACTTTAATCATACATTCAGCGATATTCCTGAATCAAGTTAGGAAATACTGCTGGATTTGTAATATTGCAAATATAGTTATTTATTCAGATAATTTCCTGAATCTAGTAAACATTTAAATGAAAATATGTGTTTTATAATATTGAAAATGTAGTTATAATCCAGTGTGACTTAACGTTTTTAGATTTGAACTGATATTTTTTATGTATTTATTTATTGTTGATTTTTCCACTCTTTCATTTTTCATGCCAGTTTGAACATCTTCAGTCTCAAACCAGGAAACCGGTCTTGACAAAGTCTAAAGCCAAAAGGTTTAAGGTGGACAGGTTGGAGATGTACCCGAAGGATGAGGTCCAAGGGTCCGGACCTGCCCCCCTTGATGACTGCCTGACCAGCCTCAACTGGCTCCAGAACTTCTCCATCCTCAGTGCAGACCCGGAGCGGCCCAGTGGCCCCGGGTGTCCCTCCTCCCAGGAGCAGCTCTTCCATGAAAGCTTTGACACCGACTCTCCGTCCAGCCCCGCCCCGGGAGACAACGCAGCCACCGGGATGCCTCAGTACCTCGGCAGTGACTCCACCGTTGGTCCCCTGTTCTCCAGGTACCAGGGTTGGGGTCAATTATAATTGCAATTGCTTAATGGATGATTAATTACAATTATGCCGTAATTATAATTGTAATTGTAGTTTTAATATTGTAATTTCATAAGTCATTTTTTATTGAGTTTAGATACTTGACTTTGTAATTGTAATTGCCATAAAAATCCTATAAAAATTGTCAATTATAATTTAACACATGGATCCATGTTAGAGTTCTAAGTTCAGTTCTACACATATGTAGTTAACAGTTATTAAAACATGTTTCATTTCAAGCTTTCTCACATTTCATCATTTGAACAAAAATGAAACTGAGTGTTGTACTGATATAAAAAATGCTCAGACACACACACCAAAAATATTAAAAAACCTATATTTTCATTGATTAGGAAGCCTAACAAGGTAACCAATAGATATGAAATAAATTACATGATATATATTTGTTTTTATTTTACAGCTGATTTAGGACCAGTTATCATAAGAGATGCTAACAGAAAGCTAACACAAGAGGAAGGTTAACTTAATTTAGGTTATTTATTACAGTGTCAGTGATTAATTGAATATGAACTTTAGTAATTGAATATGTAATTGTAATTGACTTTGAGGTTTAAAAAAATTGTTATTGAAATGTAATTTGAAAAAATGCTGGTCATTTTAATCATAATTGAATTGTTAATTGACAATGGGTAATTGAAAATGTAATTATAACTGAAAAATGTAATTGACTCCAACCCAGGGACCCTCACATCCAGATGCAGCCCATCCCTCTGGTGGAGGTGGACTACAAGACCAACCCCAAAGCCAAACCACCTCATTCCCACTCCTCTCTCATCTACATGGCCATGCAGGCCAGTGAACAGCCCAAAGTCACTTTGTCCACCATCTATAAGTGGATCAAAGAGAACTTCTGCTACTACAGACACGCAGAGCCCACCTGGCAGGTAAGTGACACCCACTTTTATTATTTATGACTATCCATCTCCCTTCATTTATCATCACTTACTCATATTTGCTCAATGGTTTTGTAATAAATCTTGCTTTTATTGTGTCTTTGTTACAGAACTCTATTCGTCACACCTTGTCCCTCAACAAGAGGTTCAAGAAGGTCCCTCGACAGAAAGACGAGCCCGGCAGAGGAGGATTCTGGAAAATCAACCCAGATCACTCAGACATGTGTGTCAACAGACTTTCCAGACGCAAGAAACGTTTTCAGGGCTATCAGGACACTGCAAGCACTTCTTCTGTTAATGAAGATATGAGTCCTGAACAGAAGACCCTGTCGCCTACGGACAGTAGAGGGACCACGAGGTCTACAGAGACACTGCTTGATCTTGACATTCTTGCAGCAGCGTGTCTTGAAGTTTTCGGTGGAAATTGTAACACCTTGGAGGATTTGGACCTCACCTCTGCTGTTAGGGTCCAGGAATATGAGATGGAGGGGAAGCAGCAACCAACAGGAGAGCAGGAAAGGTGGTGGGGAGGAGGAGAAGAAACCATGAACCACCAGCTGTCCTATGGCTACATGGACCTGTTATTCTCTGAGCAGTCAGAGGTAGGAGAGGTGCAGCCATTGGTGGAGGTCACAGTGGGGACAGAGACCGTACCCCAAACCCTGGATCAAGGCTTTGGTCTGAGTGAGGGCTTCTTCACATCTACCTATGACCATCCACCACCAACAACACTGACTGTCCTATAACAAACCACGTAAGAATCTTTGTAATATGTATATATTGTATTATATGTGGAAATATGTTTTAAATTTGTATTTCCTTTTTGATTTTTTATTCATATTTTGTTCAGTATTTTCATTTGTCTTTTGCTATACATTTTTGTGAACTTTGTTTATATATTCGTTTTCATCATATTTTGCTCCCTGGGACTGAAAATTCTTTTTTTTTTACTTTTTCACTGAAAGTTAAGGATAATAATATCAAACCAACACAGCTCGCCCTGAAAAATGATACAATGAAGGACAGACTGAGGACATAGACTTTATTATCTTTTTTATTATAAATCTATAATGCAAGAAAGGTCTGTGTGTGTGTGTGTGTGTGTGTGTGTGTGTGTGTGTGTGTGTGTATTTATAACAAAAATAGTAAATCAAAACAAAAAACTAAACATTTATACAAAAGTACACAAAACGACAATTATAATTTAACGCATGGATAAATGTTAGAGTTCTAAGTTCAGTTCTACACATATGTAGTTAACAGTTATTAAATCATGTTTCATTTCAAGCTTTCTCACATTTTATCATTTGAAACAAAAATGAAACTTAGTGTTATATTGATATCAAAAATGCTCAGACGCACACACCAAAAATATTAAAAAACCTATATTTTCATTGATTAGGAAGCCTAACAAGGTAACCAATAGATATGTAATAAATTACATGATAAATATTTGTTTTTAGTGTATTTTACAGCTGATTTAGGACCAGTTATCATAAGAGATGCTAACAGAAAGCTAACACAAGAGGAAGTTTAGTGTCAATGATTAATTGTATATGAACTTTAGTAATTGAATATGTAATTGTAATTGACTTTGAGGTTTAAAAAAATTGTTATTGAAATGTACTTTGAAAAAATGCTGGTCATTGTAATCATAATTGAATTGTTAATTGACAATGGGTAATTGAAAATGTAATTATAACTGAAAAATGTAATTGACTCCAACCCAGGTACCCTCACATCCAGATGCAGCCCATCCCTCTGGTGGAGGTGGACTACAAGACCAACCCCAAAGCCAAACCACCTCATTCCCACTCCTCTCTCATCTACATGGCCATGCAGGCCAGCGAACAGCCCAAAGTCACTTTGTCCACCATCTATAAGTGGATCAAAGAGAACTTCTGCTACTACAGACACGCAGAGCCCACCTGGCAGGTAAGTGACACCCACTTTTATTATTTATGACTATCCATCTCCCTTCATTTATCATCACTTACTCATATTTGCTCAATGGTTTTGTAATAAATCTTGCTTTTATTGTGTCTTTGTTACAGAACTCTATTCGTCAAACCTTGTCCCTCAACAAGAGGTTCAAGAAGGTCCCTCGACAGAAAGACGAGCCCGGCAGAGGAGGATTCTGGAAAATCAACCCAGAGGCAAAGACTTTATTATCTTTTTCATTCTCTATCTATAATGCAAGAAAGGTCTGTGTGTGTGCGTGTGTGTATTTATAACAAATATAGTAAATAAAAACAAAAAACTAAACATTTATACAAAAAGTACACAAAACGACAACAGAAATGCACAAAAATATACATTAAGGCTCCACTCAAAATAAACAAAACTTAATATTTGTACAAAAATACAAAAAATGACTCCAGAATCACATTACAATGGCAACAAAAAACAAAAATCCACAAAAAGACAACAGAAAGATACAAAATTACACTTATTGACTCCAATAAACATTACAGAAAAATACATCCAACCTTCAAACACGTACTCATTTCAGATCACTTCTTGGTATTTTTTGAATTAAAAATATCGGCTTAAATTCTGAGAGAA
>NW_021144930.1:0-23811 GCF_900634775.1 Gouania willdenowi | reverse complement strand
ATATTTAGAATAGGCTTTTTTTAAGGTAGTGGGGTTCCTCAGGTTAGGGCTCTGCTGTAACCCCCTGCAATACCCATGGAATATTTTACATTTTAGAACGTAACTAAAAAACTTATTGTTGTAGTTTTTTTTCCCCAACAAATTATATTCTCCAATTAAAAGATTTGGTAACATAGGTAATGATTTGTTGTATATTAGATAGTTGTGTATCAACTGGACTAATGATAAAGGAATTGATTTACTTATTTTGTTAAATTCTCTTTGAGAGCAATTTAAATCATATTTTCCTATGAAATCTGCATAACTCAAAAACGAACATTATTATCCATCAAGTCGGGGTCACAAAAACAATATGTCCTAGTTAAACATTATTGATAAAAACTGATTCCCTGCTAATAGTAATTACTCTGTAGTTCCATATAGTCAAATTGTGAGGGGAAAAGTTGTGGGAAAAAACCATCTTTGAAAAAATAAGAGCTTGTTTATGGAAATCGGACTACTTTGTAGGAATTCTGTTCACGTCAAAGTTACACTTCAAAACAAAATCCAAGCCTCCTATTTGCTGAAATAAAGATCTTGGAATGTGAAACCACATAGAGTTTGGTTGGGAAAGACAAGATTTGATCCAGTTCAGTCTGAAGGTGCCAATCATAGACTAAATCTGGGGCTTTAATACCACCACTATCATACTCGCCTTAACAAGTTGTGACTTCTAATGTAGTGTGTTTTTATTCCTCCCTAAGAACTGATAAATAACGAGTTAGCTTTATTAATGTTCATGAGGAAATATATATGAATGACAGGGATAAATCAATTTGGAAAATACCTTCTGCTTTAGATAGTGATTCTACCAAAGATAGTAGCGTCCCTGGTTAGCCAATGGCTTAATGATCTCTTCACATTACTCATTACGATTTGTAATGTCTAGTGTTCTTCCCTTTTTACTATATTTTTAGAAATCAACATATCCTAAATACTTGACTTCCGTCTCAACTCTAATTGAGGAAATAGAGGAATCAGAGCAAGGTGTGGATAGGGAGTAATTCACCATTTTTTGATATTAAGAGACAATCCTGATGCTTTAGAGAATAATGAAATAATACTAAGAGTTTATCCACTATTGGATTTATTCTTTAAAAGAAACAGGTGTCTCTGCAAATTGGCTTATCTTAAACTCTTTGTTAAAAATTGTAATTCCTGTATATCACTGGAGTTATTGATCAGAACTGATAATAACTTGTTGCTAGGATGAAAAGTTTGGGGAGATGGGGGAACCCTGTCGAATTCAACGTAACACCTCGAATCTAGGAGTCACACCAGGATTCAGAGAGACTGAACTAGTGATGTCAGTATATAGCATCTCTACAATGTTACAGAACTGTTCTCCAAAGCCCAAGAAGTGAAGTGTTTTCAGTAAAAAGGGATGTTCAACAGTGTCAAATGTCTTGAAAAAGTCTATAAATAACACCAGACTGTCTGTTTCAATATAATCTCTATAATCTAACATATCAATAATCAGCCTTGTATGGTTATGAATATTTCTGCCTTTTACAAAGGCTGATTGGCATTCATCAACTATATTGTTTAAACCCATATCTAATCTCTTAGAGTACACGTGCTAACAATTTATAGTCATTACATAAAAGAGTAATCGGCCTCCAATTGTCAAGTGATAATTTATCCTTATTGGGTTTTGGGATTAAGGTGATTATTCCATGTTTCATAGTAGAAGACAGGTGTCCAGTTGAAATACATTCTTGAAAGGCCTTAAAGAGCATTTCTCTGATATCGTTCCAGAAAAAGGAATAAAATTCCACAGTTAAACCATCAATACCTGGTGACTTTCCTTTTGGCATTTGCTTCATTGCTATATCTAACTCTTCAATTGTAAGATCATCCTCCATATGCTGCATAAAGTCTGCGTCAATTGTTTTTCTTTTCTCCCTAATTTCCTCAAAAAACTATTTGCAATCATCCCCAGCAAATTTGGATCCATACAGATCACTATAAAATGTTCTTATTTCCTCATTTACCTGTTGTTGATTATCAATACTTATCTTGTTAACAAGTAGCTTATGAATTTTCTTTTTTATTTGTCTTTGCTTTTCCAGACTAAAGAAATGAGATGAATTTTTTTCACCTTCAATCCAACGAGCTCTAGAGCAAACAAATGCTCCTTTGGCTTTATCCAAGTATAGATGATCAAGTTGGTTATGCAAGTCATTTAATATAACTTGTTCATCTAAAGATAACTCCAGTTTATGACATAGTTTATTGATATCATTTATAATGTCCTGTTGTTTTTGTTTCTTAGCTTTAGAAATGTATTTACTTCTGCTAATGGCTGTTTCTCTAATTTGGAATTTAAACCACTCCCATTTACTTTAAGGTGTCATTTCTAATTTAATAATTTTCTTTACCAAATTTTTAGTTTCACTACAAAATTCCTCACTTTCAAGAAGGCTACTATTAAATTTCCATAAAGGGTTAGGTATATATTGAAGCCCATCAGGCTGGAGACATATTGTAATTGCACAGTGATCTGTCAGGGGTGAAGCTGTTATCTCACATTTATGCACATTATTAATTAGGTTTGTAGAAATTAACCAAAAATCTATCCTTGAATGTTGACCGTTGTTAGCAGAATTAACCCAAGTATATTGCAAAGTATTGGAGTTTCTCATTCTCCAAATGTCAATTAGGTTTTCCTTGGAAATAAAATCAACAATGATTTCCTCATAATTATGATATTGTCCCTTTGGAGGAAGCCGGTCCATCCAGAGGTCAGGAGCCAGGTTATAGTCTCCCCCAACGATGACTTTGTCAGTGGTGTAAGTCAGTTTCCATTCCTCCAACAACTTACTTTTTTGTTCTGAGCTTTTTTGTTATAGCCATACACACATAAAAGAATTTAATTTTCGTCGTTAAATTCCACGGCTGAATTCCTCCGTTGAATGAGTCTCTTGTAAGAAAATTAAATTGCACTTCTGCTCTTTACAAAAAGAAAAATTGTCTTACGTTTCACAGTATTCCTGAACCCCCTGGCGTTTAACGACATAAAAGATAACATTCACAATATAGAATAAATGTGCAAGGAACGTGATGTGCAGGGGTGAGATACACATATATCCATAATACAAATCAATAATAACGTTTTTGCAACAACCTTAAACATTTCAAACCTTCAAAACGTCAGTGCAAAACAGTCAGAGTACCTGTACTGGAGCAATGAAAGCCCCACAAAGATAATCATTTAGGGTCCACACGCTGGTTGTCAATCAGAGCATACCCTTCCTTTAGGAATGTTCGTTTCCCTTTCTTCCTGGCCTCCACAACCAGGGGCCACAGCTTGGAGCGAGCCTCCCGTTCCTCTTTTGAAAAATCCTCTCTGAAACGAATGTGCATCTCGCTGCACACTCGTGCCTCTCTGGACTTTTTCCACACTTCATCCCACACCATTTTCAACCAGAACTGGATGATAATTTGCCTCGGCGTGCTCGGTGAAGTAGCGGTGTTTCTCTTCCCCAGGCGGTGCACAACATCCACAGTGTCTCTCAGACGATCCACAACCATTGGAACAATTCTGGTGAGAATCATGATGACAGCCTCTCTCGTGTCTTCACCTTCCTTCTCCTGGAGACCGGTCAGCCGGAGATTCCACCTCCTTTTGTACCGAGCCTGTTCCTTACTTGCATTATTAAGCTTGACATTTTCCATATGAAGCTCTTCAACTTTTTTCTGAAGCTGAACAATTTCTTTTCTGTTCTCACTTGCAGCCACCGCATTCGCTTCAATACGTCTGTCAAAGCTCTTCATCAGTTCAGTCTGATCATCCACTTTCCCAGTCAGCACCTGAATTGCGTGGAGAAGAGTAGCGTTGAAATTTTCCTCTTCCTTTTTGTCGCCGCTTGCCTTCAACTTCTTGGGTTTAGGGCTTTTGATTGGAGTATGGGCCAGGTTTATCCTGCCTGCTTTAGAGGTTTCATCTACCTCAATGTCTTCCACCTCACCGTCCGACACGGATAGAACAGCAACAGGTTGAACACACACACTGTAGTCGTGGTCTGACATTTCGGTACGCTCAATATATGACTAACAAAGTCAAAAGGCTTTGAAAATGTTCCTTTTTGGTAGGCTTTGGGTTATTGCACCACAAAGTTCACAATTCCAGGAATACACAATGTATTTATTGTGAGCCTGCAAATAAGTGTCCTCTCACTCCGCCATCTTGGATCCTCTCCATGATGGTGTGAATGTGTTTGCAGTGGTTTTGTTCTTTGTTTGTAAGGAAAGGACGTTTTGGACTTAACACATTATGCATTTTTGTGTTTAACTGTGAGCGTGTGTTTCAATGTTTCATGTAATGTATTAATAAGGGTAGTTTGCTATGGTTTAAAGCTAAGTTGGTGTCAGTCTGACATTGTTGGGCTGCAGTTTAACTATTGGTGGAACATACATTTGAACATAAAGTCCTTCAGTGGAAACCAGTTATCTGCTTCTGCTTCTGCTTAGTTGTTAATGTAAAAACACTAGTTTTAAAATGGTGTGACTTCAGGACCCAGTGACCACCTTCTTAAAACTACACTCAAATATATTTAATTTAAAGATGGATTATTCTGAACCTGAAACATTTCCCTTCTTTTAATTCAACAAAAATAAATTAAAATAATAGATTTTCACTAACTATTAGGTTTGTAGGGGGACAATATTTAATCAATATTTTTGTGTATTTCTGCAATATTTCAGTGATTACAATGCTTTCAATGTGTTCAATGGTTACTTGATGCACATGATTTAATGATGGCAGTGTGTAATTCCTGCAATATTTATGTATGCACAGGCATTTTATTTTCATATAATCTGTTCAGATCAGTGTTTAAACTGATACAATAGGATACATTATTTTTTATATTTTTTTGCATTATCAGTAACTCAGGGTGTTTTATCCTTAATGTTCTCACTTACAGTTGTTCCAATGCCGTCATTATGTTGTCATGGTTACTTTGAGACTTCTACACAGTAGTTTCAGTGAAAAGAAACTTGTTGCACTTTATTTTATGATGGCAGTGTGTAACACTGTATTTTGTCCTCTGAATGATCAATATCTTCTGATGAACATATACAGCAACTTGATTTTTCATCTTTATGTTTAATTTTGATATTAACTGGGTAGAGTATCTCAATATATTACAATATTATTGTATCGTGACACGTATCGTATTGTAACATCATTGCCAATACTCACCCCTACTAACTATATGCAATTAATATGATTTAAACAAAACTTTTTAGAATTTTTTTTTGAGTTATTGCACGTCAGAAAAGTAAATACTAAATAAATCGTAACATTGTTTACTGAAATTGTACCAAATCCTAATATTAAAAATGTTTTTAGAACTAATATTCATAAATGCAGTGATGACTGCTGGATGCAAATTTCTCAAATTATATTTTGTTTATTCTTTAACTTTAATTGTGCAGCCAAAATATAAATGAATAAATAAATTCTACAGAAGACAAATGAGAAGAAAAATAAAATTATGAATAATGTATTTAATATTAGAAAGGTCCGCATTGCTGGCAGTAAGTCAAACTGGTTTCCAGTGAGGGTTGGACTCCACCAGGGCTGCCCTTTGTCACATGCTTTACACATGGTATGGTGTTTTTTCTCCTCCAAACACGACTAGTTGAGTTTTTACCAAAAAGTTCTATTTTGGTTTCATCTGACCATATGACATTCACCCAATCCTCTTCTGGATCATCCAAATGCTCTCTAGCAAACTTCAGACAGGTCTGGACATGTACTGGTTTAAGCAGGAGGACACGTCTGGCACTGCAGGATTTGAATCCCTGGTGGCGTAGTGTGTTACTGATGGTAGCCTTTGTTACTTTGGTCCCAGCTCTCTGCAGGTTATTCACTAGGTCCCCCCGTGTGGTTCTGGGATTTTTGCTCACTGTTCTTGTGATCATTTGACCCCACAGGGTGAGATCTTGTGTGGAGCCCCAGATTGAGGGAGATTATCAGTGGTCTTGTATGTCTTCCATTTTCTAATAATTGCTCCTACAGTTGATTTCTTCACACCAAGCTGTTTACCTATTACAGATTCAGTCTTCCCAGCCTGGTGCAGGTCTACTATTGTGTTTCTGGTGTCCTTTGACAGCTCTTTGGTGTTGGCCATAGTAGAGTTTGGAGTGTGACTGTCTGAGGTTGTGGACAGGTGTCTTTTATACTGGTAACCAGTTCAAACAGGTGCCATTAATACAGGTAACGAGTGGAGGACAGAGGAGCCTCTTAAAGAAGAAGTTACAGGTCTGTGAGAGACACAAATCTGGCTTGTTTGTAGGTGACCAAATATTTATTTTACAGAGGGATTTACCAATAAATTTATTAAAAATCCTACAATGTGATTTTCTTGATTTTTTTTTTTTCATTTTGTCTCTCATAGTTGAGGTATATTTATGATGAAAATTACAGGCCTCTCTCATCTTTTTAAGTGGGACAACTTGCACATTTGGTGGCTGAATAAATACTTTTATGGCCCACTGTACATGCAGGAAGAAATGTATGTCAATGCACAGTTTTCAAAAGTTGAAATCTTACAGTATTAATTTTAATTATAAGATGTTTTACATTTAGAAATTAAACAATCAGTTATTTTAGTTAGTTAAAGATGTTATTTACTGGTGATTTAAAGCAATATTATTATTAATATTATTTAGCATTTAGTGGTTTATTGTGTCTGTTTATTTGATTTATTAGGTATGTATGAGATGTTTAATGTGTAATAAGTTTAATTTTTAAAATATAATTATTCGTATTTGTTAATGATTTAGACTTTGTGCATTTTGGATCAAACTGACATTTTAGTGTTAATCTGAGTTTCCTAGTAATTTATATCTGATTTGTATCATCGCTTACGTACATGGTTGTTATTGTTAGATTTAGATTAAGTCAAAATCAGATGTTCTGAAATTGTTTGTCCTTGTCCTGTGGGGCTTTAAAAAAAGTTGGATTGACTGAGAATGTATTTTATTAACAGGATTATTGATTATAAAGATATATAATTACAGGATTTTGATTATAAGATTATAATTACAGGATTATTGATTATAAAGATATATAATTACAGGATTATTGATTATAAAGATATATAATTACAGGATTATTGATTATAAAGATATATAATTATAGCATTACACACAAAAAGAAACCATGAATAATAATCCATTCCAACACTACATAAGTGTAATATGCCTATGTTTTCACCGTGCCAGGATGGCCGAGTGGTTTTAACGTATCCATAGCTACGGCCTTAATTTTATGACCATTAAAGATGACGTCACAATTGCTTCTTTTTACATCGTGACGTCATCTTCCACAACCAACAACCGTGAAGCTGGAGGAGAAGCTTGAAACATTTTATTTACACATTTATTTTAATCTATAATTAGTGCTAAATTCTCCAGGTGTTCATATAGGGTAACAGATTTAATTTATGTCCATGTACCAGTTTAACACAAGTTCTTAAGGACGTTAAACTCAAAGCTGCTCTGGGTTTTATTGAACATTTTATTTCTTGACACATTTTATTTACAAATTGTGTTCATTATGAGTGCTAAATTCTCCAGATGTTCAAGGGTAACAGATTTTACTTGTTTTCATAAACCAGTATTCTACAAGTTCTTAAAAAAAATAAAGGATATAGAATTTGCTGGTTTAAAAACACTGTCTTATAATTGAAGGAACATTTGTTATACTTTTTAATTACAGTACAGTACATTTAGTAGCATGTACTTTTTTACTTTTACTCAAGTAAGGGAGCAACTTCAATACTTTTACTTTTACCAGAGTTATTTTTATTCAAGTATCTATACTTTTACTTGAGTACTGAAGACTAGTATTTTTGTCACCCTTGCAAAAAACACAAATTAGACCATTATGTGAGGTACTCATGCAGTGCCCTATCCTTTCATAGACCTGATCCATAATAAATCTTGACATGATTACCTTGTAAACCTTATTTTTACACAAAGGCACCTGCGTATAAAATGAATATTCTGCCAAAAAAAATTTTTAAATTAAATAACACAAATTAATTCAATTCAAAATAATAATAAAAAAATATAACTACATTAATGAACTCTGAAACTAAGAAAAGAACCAGCATTCAATGCTGTTTTGGTGCCGTGCATTACCTTTAATCTGATTGGTCGACTATGGTGTGATGCATTTGATTGTTGTCTGGTCATTTCATTCTTTGTAGTTTTACAAAATCTGTTGATCATTTTAACATAAAAAAATACTCAGTAACTGTTGGCAGAAAAGTAATAAATTACTTATTTTAAAACGTACTGTAAGTACAGGTCAAAACACTGATTTAGAAATATACTGAAAAAAGTATCAATAAAAAGCATTTCAATTACAATAACATGAGTACTTTGTAATCAGTTATTTTCACCTCTGATTAAGTATTACTAGCTTTTAAATGAAATATGTTGTTAGAATTTGGACTGCCACATCACTATTATGTATTTAAACCAATATGTTCACATGTAAAGTCTTCCTTTCATTGATTATCATTCAGTGTTATTTAATCCCACATTTAAAAAAAAACATCAGCTTTAAATATAACTACTACAGTATAGTAGTGGGAGGAGCTTAAGTAGAGTTGTCAATTATGACCAAATTCAATTCAATGCAACTTTATTTATACAGCACAAAATAGAAGAAAGTCATCTCAAAGCGCTGAGCAAAATAATTGGGTGGTAAGTGTAAAAATGTACTAAAAAAGTTTTAGCTAACACATTTACATTATTTATCTCACTTTTCTCATATTTAGCACATTTTCCTACATTTAACACAACATTTAACCACATAAATAGAGGTAAAATAAAGCATAAAATCTAAATATATAAATCTAAATCTAAATGGTATATGTTATATCTAAATGTTAAATCTATATCTAAATTTTAAATCTAAATGTTATATGTTATATCTAAATGTTAAATCTAAGTCTAAATGTTAAATTTTATATATATATTTTAAATATGAATGTTAAATGTTAAATCTGAATGTTAAATGTTAAATCTAAATGTGAAATCTTCATGTTAAATCTAAATCTAAATGTTAAATGTTAAATCTAAATGTTTAAATCTAAATCTAAATGTGGAACTTAAATGTTTCGTTCATATGCTAATTGACCCCGCCCATTGTAACCTCAACCAATGCACAAGCAGAGACACACAAAACCGTCCCACCCACCTCTTCACCAATATAACATATACCATTTATATTTATATTTATATATTTAGATTTAGTGCATTTTTTTACCTCTATATATGTGGTTAAATGTTGTGTTAAATGTAGGAAAAAGTGCTAAATATGAGAAAAGTGAGATAAATAATGAAAATGTGTTATCGAAAACTTTTATAGTACATTTTTACACTTGGTACCTCATACAAAATATAAAGTCCATAATAAAAAGAAGAAAGAACCCAACAAGATCCACATGAACAAGCATTTAGCGACAGTGGGAAGAAAAAACTCCCTCTTTTTTATAGGAAGAAATCTCCAGCGGAACCAGGTTCAGAGGTGGCAGCCATCCGCTTCTACTGGTTGGGGTTAGTGAACAGAGGGACAAACAGAATAGGATAAAAGGATAGTCCATCCAAGTGTTCCAGACTAGTTGAGAAGCGAAACATTGATGAGTCCATCCAAGTGTTCCAGACTAGTTGAGTCGCGAACCATTGATCAGCCCAAAGTGTCCCAGATTAGTTGTGCCGTGAGCCATCGATCAGGAACCGTTATCTCCAGCATCAAGACACCTGAAACAGAAAAGAGAGCGGAGGGCGAGGAAAAGGCACAGACTGCAGGATTCTCTCAGAATTTAAGCCGATATTTTTAATTCAAAAAATACCAAGAAGTGATCTGAAATGAGTACGTGTTTGAAGGTTGGATGTATTTTTCTGTAATGTTTATTGGAGTCAATAAGTGTAATTTTGTATCTTTCTGTTGTCTTTTTGTGGATTTTTGTTTTTTGTTGCCATTGTAATGTGATTCTGGAGTCATTTTTTGTATTTTTGTACAAATATTAAGTTTTGTTTATTTTGAGTGGAGCCTTTATGTATATTTTTGTGCATTTCTGTTGTCGTTTTGTGTACTTTTTGTATAAATGTTTAGTTTTTTGTTTTTATTTACTATATTTGTTATAAATACACACACGCACACACACAGACCTTTCTTGCATTATAGATAGATAATGAAAAAGATAATAAAGTCTTTGCCTCTGGGTTGATTTTCCAGAATCCTCCTCTGCCGGGCTCGTCTTTCTGTCGAGGGACCTTCATGAAACACTTGTTGAGGGACAAGGTTTGACGAATAGAGTTCTGTAACAAAGACACAATAAAAGCAAGATTTATTACAAAACCATTGAGCAAATATGAGTAAGTGATGATAAATGAAGGGAGATGGATAGTCATAAATAATAAAAGTGGGTGTCACTTACCTGCCAGGTGGGCTCTGCGTGTCTGTAGTAGCAGAAGTTCTCTTTGATCCACTTATAGATGGTGGACAAAGTGACTTTGGGCTGTTCACTGGCCTGCATGGCCATGTAGATGAGAGAGGAGTGGGAATGAGGTGGTTTGGCTTTGGGGTTGGTCTTGTAGTCCACCTCCACCAGAGGGATGGGCTGCATCTGGATGTGAGGGTACCTGGGTTGGAGTCAATTACATTTTTCAGTTATAATTACATTTTCAATTACCCATTGTCAATTAACAATTCAATTATGATTACAATGACCAACATTTTTTCAAATTACATTTCAATTACAATTTTTTTAAACCTCAACGTCAATTACAATTACATATTCAATTACTAAAGTTCATATACAATTAATCACTGACACTGTAATAAATAACCTAAATGAAGTTAACCTTCCTCTTGTGTTAGCTTTCTGTTAGCATCTCTTATGATAACTGGTCCTAAATCAGCTGTAAAATACACTAAAAACAAATATATATCATGTAATTTATTTCATATCTATTGGTTACCTTGTTAGGCTTCCTAATCAATGAAAATATAGGTTTTTTAATATTTTTGGTGTGTGTGTCTGAGCATTTTTGATATCAGTATAACACTCAGTTTCATTTTTGTTCAAATGATAAAATGTGAGAAAGCTTGAAATGAAACATGATTTAATAACTGTTAACTACATATGTGTAGAACTGAACTTAGAACTCTAACATGGATCCATGTGTTAAATTATAATTGTCGTTTTGTGTACTTTTTGTATAAATGTTTAGTTTTTTGTTTTGATTTACTATTTTTGTTATGAAAACACACACACACACACACACACACACACACACACACACAAACCTTTCTTGCATTATAGATTGATAATAAAAAAGATAATAAAGTCTGTGTCCTCAGTCTGTCCTTCATTGTATCATTTTTCAGGGCGACCTGTGTTGGTTTGATATTATTATCCTTAACTTTCAGTGAAAAAGTAAAAAAAAGAATTTTCAGTCCCAGGGAGCAAAATATGATGAAAACGAATATATAAACAAAGTTCACAAAAATGTATAGCAAAAGACAAATGAAAATACTGAACAAAATATGAATTAAAAATCAAAAAAAAAAAATACAAATTTAAAACTAATTTCCACATATAATACAATATATACATATTACAAAGATTCTTACGTGGTTTGTTATAGGACAGTCAGTGTTGTTGGTGGTGGATGGTCATAGGTAGATGTGAAGAAGCCCTCACTCAGACCAAAGCCTTGATCCAGGGTTTGGGGTACGGTCTCTGTCCCCACTGTGACCTCCACCAATGGCTGCACCTCTCCTACCTCTGACTGCTCAGAGAATAACAGGTCCATGTAGCCATAGGACCAAGATCAAGCAGTGTCTCTGTAGACCTCGTGGTCCCTCTACTGTCCGTAGGCGACAGGGTCTTCTGTTCAGGACTCATATCTTCATTAACAGAAGAAGTGCTTGCAGTGTCCTGATAGCCCTGGAAACGTTTCTTGCGTCTGAAAAGTCTGTTGACACACATGTCTGAGTGATCTGGGTTGATTTGCCAGAATCCTCCTCTGCCGGGCTCGTCTTTCTGTCGAGGGACCTTCTTGAACCTCTTGTTGAGGGACAAGGTGTGACGAATAGAGTTCTGTAACAAAGACACAATAAAAGCAAGATTTATTACAAAACCATTGAGCAAATATGAGTAAGTGATGATAAATGAAGGGAGATGGATAGTCATAAATAATAAAAGTGGGTGTCACTTACCTGCCAGGTGGGCTCTGCGTGTCTGTAGTAGCAGAAGTTCTCTTTGATCCACTTATAGATGGTGGACAAAGTGACTTTGGGCTGTTCACTGGCCTGCATGGCCATGTAGATGAGAGAGGAGTGGGAATGAGGTGGTTTGGCTTTGGGGTTGGTCTTGTAGTCCACCTCCACCAGAGGGATGGGCTGCATCTGGATGTGAGGGTACCTGGGATGGAGTCAATTACATTTTTCAGTTATAATTACATTTTCAATTACCCATTGTCAATTAACAATTCAATTATGATTACAATGACCAACATTTTTTCAAAGTACATTTCAATTACAATTTTTTTAAACCTCAAAGTCAATTACAATTACATATTCAATTACTAAAGTTCATATACAATTAATCATTGACACTAAACTTCCTCTTGTGTTAGCTTTCTGTTAGCATCTCTTATGATAACTGGTCCTAAATCAGCTGTAAAATACACTAAAAACAAATATATATCATGTAATTTATTACATATCTATTGGTTACCTTGTTAGGCTTCCTAATCAATGAAAATATAGGTTTTTTAATATTTTTGGTGTGTGCGTCTGAGCATTTTTGATATCAATATAACACTAAGTTTCATTTTTGTTTCAAATGATAAAATGTGAGAAAGCTTGAAATGAAACATGATTTAATAACTGTTAACTACATATGTGTAGAACTGAACTTAGAACTCTAACATTTATCCATGCGTTAAATTATAATTGTCGTTTTGTGTACTTTTTGTATAAATGTTTAGTTTTTTGTTTTGATTTACTATTTTTGTTATAAATACACACACACACACACACACACACACACACACACACACACACACAGACACACACACACACACAGACCTTTCTTGCATTATAGATTGATAATAAAAAAGATAATAAAGTCTGTGTCCTCAGTCTGTCCTTCACTGTATCATTTTTCAGGGCGAGCTGTGTTGGTTTGATATTATTATCCTTAACTTTCAGTGAAAAAGTAAAAAAAAAAGAATTTTCAGTCCCAGGGAACAAGATATATGATGAAAACGAATATATAAACAAAGTTCACAAAAATGTATAGCAAAAGACAAATGAAAATACTGAACAAAATATGAATAAAAAATCAAAAAAGAAATACAAATTTAAAACATATTTCCACATATAATACAATATATACATATTACAAAGATTCTTACGTGGTTTGTTATAGGACAGTCAGTGTTGTTGGTGGTGGATGGTCATAGGCAGATGTGAAGAAGCCCTCACTCAGACCAAAGCCTTGATCCAGGGTTTGGGGTACGGTCTCTGTCCCCACTGTGACCTCCACCAATGGCTGCACCTCTCCTACCTCTGACTGCTCAGAGAATAACAGGTCCATGTAGCCATAGGACAGCTGGTGGTTCATGGTTTCTTCTCCTCCTCCCCACCACCTTTCCTGCTCTCCTGTTGGTTGCTGCTTCCCTTCCATCTCACATTCCTGGACCCTAACAGCAGAGGTGAGGTCCAAATCCTCCAAGGTGTTACAATTTCCACCGAAAACTTCAAGACACGCTGCTGCAAGAATGTCAAGATCAAGCAGTGTCTCTGTAGACCTCGTGGTCCCTCTACTGTCCGTAGGCGACAGGGTCTTCTGTTCAGGACTCATATCTACATTAACAGAAGAAGTGCTTGCAGTGTCCTGATAGCCCTGAAAACGTTTCTTGCGTCTGGAAAGTCTCTTGACACACATGTCTGAGTGATCTGGGTTGATTTTCCAGAATCCTCCTCTGCCGGGCTCGTCTTTCTGTCGAGGGACCTTCTTGAACCTCTTGTTGAGGGACAAGGTGTGACGAATAGAGTTCTGTAACAAAGACACAATAAAAGAAATATTTATTACAAAACCATTGAGCAAATATGAGTAAGTGATGATAAATGAAGGGAGATGGATAGTCATAAATAATAAAAGTGGGTGTCACTTACCTGCCAGGTGGGCTCTGCGTGTCTGTAGTAGCAGAAGTTCTCTTTGATCCACTTATAGATGGTGGACAAAGTGACTTTGGGCTGTTCGCTGGCCTGCATGGCCATGTAGATGAGAGAGGAGTGGGAATGAGGTGGTTTGGCTTTGGGGTTGGTCTTGTAGTCCACCTCCACCAGAGGGATGGGCTGCATCTGGATGTGAGGGTCCCTGGGTTGGAGTCAATTACATTTTTCAGTTATAATTACATTTTCAATTACCCATTGTCTATTAACAATTCAATTATGATTAAAATGACCAGCATTTTTTCAAATTACATTTCAATAACAATTTTTTTAAACCTCAAAGTCAATTACAATTACATATTCAATTACTAAAGTTCATATACAATTAATCACTGACACTGTAATAAATAACCTAAATTAAGTTAACCTTCATCTTGTGTTAGCTTTCTGTTAGCATCTCTTATGATAACTGGTCCTAAATCAGCTGTAAAATACACTAAAAACAAATATATATCATGTAATTTATTTCATATCTATTGGTTACCTTGTTAGGCTTCCTAATCAATGAAAATATAGGTTTTTTAATATTTTTGGTGTGTGTGTCTAGAATTTTTTATATCAGTATAACACTCAGTTTCATTTTTGTTCAAATGATAAAATGTGAGAAAGCTTGAAATGAAACATGATTTAATAACTGTTAACTACATATGTGTAGAACTGAACTTAGAACTCTAACATGGATCCATGCGTTAAATTATAATTGACAATTTTTATAGGATTTTTATGGCAATTACAATTACAAAGTCAAGTATCTAAACTCAATAAAAAATGACTTATGATTACAACATTAAAACTACAATTACAATTATAATTACGCCATAATTGTAATTAATCATCCATTAAGCAATTGCAATTATAATTGACCCCAACCCTGGTACCTGGAGAACAGGGGACCAACGGTCGAGTCACTGCCGAGGTACTGAGGCATCCCGGTGGCTGCGGTGTGTCCTGCGGCGGGGCTGGACGGAGAGTCGGTGTCAAAGCTTTCATGGAAGAGCTGCTCCTGGGAGGAGGGACACCCGGGGCCACTGGGCCGCTCCGGGTCTGCACTGAGGATGGAAAAGTTGTGGAGCCAGTTGAGGCTGGTCAGGCAGTCATCAAGGGGGGCAGGTCCGGACCCTTGGACCTCATCCTTCGGGTACATCTCCAACCTGTCCACCTTAAACCTTTTGGCTTTAGACATTGTCAAGACCGGTTTCCTGGTTTGAGACTGAAGATGTTCAAACTGGCATGAAAAATGAAAGAGTGGAAAAATCAACAATAAATAAATACATAAAAAATATCAGTTCAAATCTAAAAACGTTAAGTCACACTGGATTATAACTACATTTTCAATATTATAAAACAAATATTTTCATTTAAATGTTTACTAGATTCAGGAAATTATCTGAATAAATAACTATATTTGCAATATTCCAAATCCAGCAGTATTTCCTAACTTGATTCAGGAATATCGCTGAATGTATGATTAAAGTTTGTAATATTACTAAAAAGCTTTGGTCACAAACCTTGGTCACTGCTGACCTCTGCTGGTCAATGTTTACGGGCTGGTTTTAAGGATATTAGACCTCCTTTAGTTCTATGTGTGAGTCTTTAGTGCTGTCACTGTTGTTGATCCTGCTGCAAAACTCACACTGCGGTTAATTCTGATATTTTTCAAATTATAACCGGCGTTACCATGACTACCTGTAAACAACTGCCACTAGTGGAAATTCAAAAAATGCATGATTATGAGCGGGGCTCCTGTAGCACTTTTAGATGAAAAAAAAAAAGGTTTTTGGGGTTAAATAATCTTGTATCTGTGGAAGTCATTAGCATTGTTGCTAAAGATGAATAAATGAAGGCAAGACTTGCAATAAACTAATTAGTCATTAGTTCAACTCTATTATAACCAGGTGATCTGGGTTAGGTTTAGTTAGTTAGTTATTAATTAATGAGTTATTAATATTACAAGAATTAGTTGCAACTTTATAATATTCATTAACATATATTTAAATGCTTTATAAAGCAATTGTTAAAGTTTTATAATCATCAATTTAACTTTATAATAACCATTCTGTGGTGAGCACTTGGGGATATTTCTCTCACCCAAGGGGTTGATGGGTAGGAGGTGTGGCTTCACGCCATTTATAATGTTTTGGCGCGCTTTGTATCAGTCAGTCTTGTGATGCTGTTGAACTGATTAAAGCTCTACTGACCTCCACCTGAGTCGTTCCTCATCCTGCCACATTGGTGACCCCGTATTGAACATGTTCGAGGAAGGAGAAGGCAGTGTCTCCTCATCAGCCATGTCGCCCCAACTCTCACAGCCGGCCGGCTTCGCCGCGTCTGTGAAGCTTCCAGAGTTCTGGCAGAGCGACCCGGCTGCGTGGTTCCAGCATGTCGAAGCGCTGTTCCACCTGCGAGGAATCACGGCGGACGACTCCAGGTACTTCTTGGTTGTCGCGGCTCTGGATCAGCAGTCCACACGGCGCATCATGCAGCTGCTTCGCGACCCGCCGCACCGCGGGAAATACTCCGCGCTCAAACAGCTGCTGCTCCGGAGATTCAGCCTGTCTGCCGCGGAGAGAGCGGATCGGTTGCTTTCCCTGCCCGGATTGGGTGATGGCTCTGCAGTTGACCTCATGGACGGCATGCTATCGTTGCTGGGAGCGGATGATGGAGGTTTCCTTTTCCCACACATTTTTCTCCGTCAGCTCCCGCCCGCAGTGCGCGCGGCTTTAGCCAACTCCCCAAGCCTGACGGATGGTGATTATCGCAGATTGGCTGAAGAAGCGGACCGTGTCCTGCTGGCTACCAGACGTCTCTCCGTGCTGAGCGTGGCGTCGGAACACCTGCAGCGGACGGAAGGGGACGAGAGCTCGGCGGTGGTGGCTGGAGTCTCCACCCGGAGACAACGCAGTGGCTCCCTGTGTTTCTTTCACCTGCGTTTTGGCTCAAAGGCGCGGCGCTGTGTGCCTCCGTGCGCTTTTGTGATGGAGGGAAACGCCAAAGCCAGCACTCAGTAGCGGCTGTGGGTGTTGGCGAGCGACAAGAGCTGCTGTTTTTGGAAGACTCCCTGTCGGGGAGACGGTTTCTGGTTGACTCTGGTTCTCAGAGGAGCCTTCTTCCCCCTGCAAAGTCGGACCTGTCGGCACGGAGCAGCGGCCCGCTGCTGAGCGCAGCAAATGGATCCTCTATTGGGACTTATGGCACCAGGTCTGTGACTGTTTCTTTTCATGGGCGCAGTTTTAAATGGGATTTTGTTATTGCTTCCATTACCGTTCCTATCATTGGTGCAGATTTTCTGTGTGCAAACAGTTTGTTAGTGGATGTTACTAATCGTCGTTTGATCGATGCTGTGTCTTTTTCTACTTTTCCGTGTCAGACTGGGGGATTTGGGCCGTTGACACACGCTAATTTCTCTGCGTCCGGCGGTGTTTATGAGCGGTTATTGGCGGATTTTCCGTCTTTGACTACTCCTGCATTCTCTACTGCGGTTACAAAGCATGGCGTGGAACATTTTATCCCCACCGCGGGCCCGCCGGTTTTTGCGCGCGCGCGGCGCCTCGATGCCACGAAATTGGCTACAGCGAAAGAGGAGTTTTCCACTATGGAACGTTTGGGGATAGTTAGGCGCTCCAACAGCCCGTGGGCTTCTCCGCTCCACATGGTGCCCAAGGCTGATGGGTCATGGCGTCCGTGTGGCGATTTTCGTCGTTTAAATAACATCACGGCGCATGACCGCTACCCTATCCCACACATCCAGGATTTTTCCACTCACCTGGCGGGCGCAACCGTTTTTTCAAAGGTGGACCTGGTGCGGGGTTATCACCAGGTTCCGGTGCGTGCGGAGGATGTTCCTAAAACCGCGGTGATTACCCCGTTTGGGCTCTTTGAGTTTTTGCGCATGCCATTTGGCCTCAAAGGGGCAGCACAAACTTTTCAAAGGTTGATGGACTCGGTGTTGCGCGACCTTACGTTTGTGTTCGTCTATTTAGACGATATCCTCGTGGCCAGCTCATCAGTGGTCGAGCACCTGTCGCATCTAAGGCAGGTTTTTCGGCGCCTTGACGAACATGGCCTGATTGTTAACCTGGCGAAGTGCCAGTTCGGGTTACCGGTGATCGATTTTTTGGGCCACCGCATTTCGTCCCAGGGCGCAGTTCCGTTGCCAGCCAAAGTGCAGGCCGTGGCAGATTTTCCCCGTCCGGTTTCGGTTAAATCTCTGCAGGAGTTTCTGGGAATGGTCAACTTTTACAATCGTTTTCTACCCCGCGCGGCCCAGCTCCTGCAGCCCCTCTATGGGGCCCTGAAGATGAGGAAGGCCACGGACTCGGTTGACTGGACCCCCGAGCGGGTCCTGGCTTTTGACGGTGCTAAAGCGGCTCTAGCGGAGGCAACGCTTTTGGCGCACCCCTTACCCACCGCGCCGGTTGCTCTGACGACGGACGCTTCGGACGTAGCTGTGGGGGCGGTAGTCGAGCAGTGCGTTGCTGGTGCGTGGCAGCCTCTTGCGTTTTTCAGCCGTAAGCTCAGGGACAACGAGCGGAAGTATAGTGTTTTTGACAGGGAGCTGCTGGCGCTGTACTTAGCGTCTCGTCATTTTCGTTTTCTCCTGGAGGGCCGTTCTTTCACGGCTTATGTCGACCATAAGCCTTTAACTTTTGCCATGGCTAAGGTGACGGAGCCGTGGTCTGCTCGTCAGCAGCGCCACCTAGCGTCCATCTCTGAGTTTACGACGGACATTCAGCATGTGGCCGGTAAGGCTAACCCTGTGGCCGACTGTTTGTCGCGGGTGCTGGCGTGCCCTGTACTCCTCGGGGTAGATTTTTCTGCCATGGCTGCTGACCAGCCAAGTGATCCGGACATCCTCGCTCTTAAGTCCGCCGAGACCGGCCTTAAGCTCGAGGAGGCGGTAGTGCAGGACGGGGGCATGGCTCTCCTTTGTGACGTCTCCACGGGTCGTCCCCGACCCGTCGTGCCGGTTTCCTGGCGTCGTCGGGTTTTTGAATCGATTCACTCCCTCTCGCACCCGGGGGTTCGGGCATCGGTCAAGCTGGTCGGGGCAAAGTTTGTCTGGCCTGGGCTCCGCAAAGAGGTGAGGGAATGGGCCGCTTCGTGCGTTGCGTGTCAGCGCGCTAAAATTCACAGACACACTAAGGCACCCCTCGAACCATTTCCAATTCCAGCTAGGCGGTTTGATCATGTACATGTAGACCTGGTGGGTCCTTTGCCTTCCTCACAAGGTTTTACTCATCTGCTGACAATGGTGGATAGGACCTCCAGATGGCCGGAGGCAGTTCCCCTGTCTTCCACGACATCCGCGGATGTAGCTCGTGCATTCCTTTTGGCTTGGGTGGCGCGTTTCGGTACCCCGTCAGATATTACCTCCGACAGAGGTCCCCAGTTTGTCTCAGAGCTTTGGTCGGCGCTGGCCAGGTCCCTGGGTGTGCAGGTTCATCGTACTGCTGCGTACCATCCCCAGGCTAACGGTTTGTGCGAGCGTTTTCACCGGTCGCTCAAGGCGGCGTTGCGCGCGGCACTCTTGGACGGTAACTGGGTGGATCGTTTGCCTTGGGTGATGCTCGGTCTGCGGTCGGCTCCTAAAGAGGACTTGGATGCCTCACCGGCTGAGTTGGTTCTTGGTCAGCCGCTCCGCGTTCCGGGAGAATTTTTGCCTGAGAGTTCTGCCCCGCTTTCGCATCCTGCGGTGTGTCCTTTTTCACCGGGCAGCGCTCTCATGCCAGCGCCTGTTCACCACTGTTTTCCGCGTTCTTTTGTGCCTGAGGAGCTCGCTACAGCCCGTTTCGTGTTTCTGCGGCATGATGCCCACCGGTCGCCGCTTCAGCCACCTTATGATGGCCCGTTTAGGGTGCTTGAGGCTGGTCCTAAGACTTTCGTGCTGGATGTGGGTGGGCGCCGGGAGCGTGTTACGTTGGACAGGCTTAAACCTGCACACATGTTGTCTGATGAGGTTGTGTGTCCAGCCCAGGTCCCCCGCCGTGGTCGGCCTCCTGCCAGAGTATTGGATGTGCCCTCACGTGTTCGATGCCCCAGTTCGGGTCCTGTGTTGGATAGGGTCCCTTCTGCCCGTCGCCCTTGTGGACGTCCTCGTCGGCTGGTTCCGCCAGCTGAGTCTAAGGTGGGGCGCTACAGCCGTTTTGGCAGGCTGATCAGGCCTCCTGTAAGGGACTGAACTTTGCCCCTGGGAGCCCCTCTGTGTGTTCGGGGGGGGGGCGGTGTGGTGAGCACTTGGGGATATTTCTCTCACCCAAGGGGTTGATGGGTAGGAGGTGTGGCTTCACGCCATTTATAATGTTTTGGCGCGCTTTGTATCAGTCAGTCTTGTGATGCTGTTGAACTGATTAAAGCTCTACTGACCTCCACCTGAGTCGTTCCTCATCCTGCCACAATTCAACTAATGTTTATGATGCTCTACACAGTGTTTATTAACCATTTACAAAGTATTATAAAAATGTGTTCCAACTTTACAATAACTATCCAGATAATAATAAGAATAATAGATACTTCATAAAACATTTATGAACCATTAACTAAAATCTGACCCATGTGTCTTTGTAATGTTTATAGATGTTTTATAAACCATAATCAAGGTTTTCTTTACACTTTATGAAGTAAATGTAGAATATTGTGGAGAGATTCAATATTAAAGACACCTGGTGTTGAAATAATACTATTGAAGCCAATGTGTATGATTTTTTTTATTTATTATTATTTCTTTTATAATCCTGGGTTTATTTCCAATGGTTGATTGTCGTAATCTTGTTTATTATGCAATTGAAAAATGCGGAAGTGACGTCAGCGCGGACTAGCACGGGAAAAAGAGGGAGAGGAGAAAAGAGAGTGAGGTGTGCGCGAGAAGCCCCGGATGTTGACCGGAGAAACAGAGACGTACAGACGGAGTGAAGCTAAGTGAAGGCTTGCAGGAGTTTTGACGAGTTCGACAGACTTCAGCGTGGAGAGTGGAGGACGGGTCGTACCGTGGAGGACCAGGTGTGAGAGCCGCGGACGAGGAGGAGGCCACTGCTGGTTAACGGGGAGCCACGTTGTCGGCTACTGTGTTTGGGAACCGCAGTTGCCCTGCGTTTTCACCGCACTCAATGTTTTGAAAGACAGAGTTTCAACGCACCCAATGTTTTGAAAGACCTACCAGCTGGAAACAATAATTGCATCGAGTTGTGAGTAGGACAGAGGAAGTCGTTCGTTTTAACGATTACACGTGACTGTGTGTGCGTGTGTGGTGTGGGCCCACCACCATTGCTGGAGTTGATTTGACACGTGTTGGATTCCATTGTGTGTGTCGTTGTATACTGTTATTCATCCATCTTAAAATATAGTTCATATAAAGTTGTTTAAACATATTTCATCTCTGGATCTCAGCGTTATTGATTAGGATTATATAGTGAATTAGTTGTGTATATTGGTGGGATCATACACTTTTGTGGTATCTATCTTTACAAATTTAACTGAACCCCAGCACCCCTCCATTCTCAAGAAGGGCTTCATATGTGGTGTGCAGGTGCTACATAAAGTTTTATAATCATCAATTTAACTTTATAATAACCATTCAACTAATGTTTATGATGCTCTACACAGTGTTTATTAACCATTTACAAAGTATTATAAACATATGTTCCAACTTTACAATAACTATCCAGATAATGATTGTAAATGGTTTATAAACCTATTATTAACCATTAGTAAAGTATTAATGATCTAAAAAATGTTTTATAAAGCATTAGTAAGGGATTAATATCTTCAGTTCCAACTTTATAGTAACATCCTAATAATAATAATAATAGATCATAAAACATTTATAAACCATTAACTAATATCTGATCCATGTGTCTCTGTAATGTTTATAGATGTTTTGTAAACCATAATCAAGGTTTTCTTTACACTTTATAAAGTTAATAAAATGTTGTAATGTGTGCATCAATAAACTGTTAGTATAACATCAATTATAGCATTACAAATCATTAAAAAACATTATTAACTATCATTTCATTGTTAACAGAAATTAACTAAATGTTAATTAACTATTTATTTACCATTATGTACCATTCATAGATGATGGTTATTCCCAATATAACAATTAAAAACATATTCTAATTGAGTTTTATTGTCAGAGTTTTCTTGGAAACTGTAAAACTAACAACACATTGGTTTTGATGATTGTTTTAATTGACTTTAACATTTTAAAACACAGCATGGTATAACAATGAACCCACAGTTGTAGAACTCCATCACTTCAGTACATCTGGCCAATGCTTCATTAAGAAACTCAATAAATATATAATAAATCCATTTGTTCACAAATATATTAAATAGGTGAACTGGAGAAGGTGAGTGTAGAACAATAAGATGTTACTGGAAGCTTTGTCTCCTCTTCATCACTCTTTGGCATCAGTGACTCCTCCTCCTGTGATGGAGAAGGTGGCTTTGTTTTCTGGCATGTTGGGACTATTCACAAACAGAGAGAGAATCATTTAGGAAAAATTATTTTAGAGTTTCACTTTGGAAAACTTAGTCTTGGTCCATTTACAGGTGCTGGTCATATAATTAGAATATCATGAAAAGGTTGATTTATTTCAGTAGTTATATTCAAAAAGTGAAAGTTGTATTTTGTATACATTCATTTTACACAGGCTGACATATTTCAAGTGTTTATTTCTTTTAATGTTGATTATAATAACTGACAACTAATGAAAACCTCAAAGAGAATATCTCAGAAATGTAGAATATTGTGGATAGATTCAATATTGAAGACACCTGGTGCTCCATTCTAATCAGCTAATTCACTCAAAACACCTGTACATTTTGCATGTCCTTTGGAAATCAAGGTCCCAGAGTCTGTAGGAAGAGAGAAGAGGCACAGAATCCATGTTGGTTAAGGTCTAGTTTAAAGTTTCCACAGTCAGTGATGGTTTGGGGTTCCATATCATGTGCTGGTGTTGGTCCACTGTGTTTCTTTAGGTCCAAGGTCAACGCTGTCATCGACCAGGAAGTTCTAGAGCACTTCATGCTTCCTGCTGATGACCAACTTTATGGAGATTTCATTTTCCAACAGGACTTGGCACCTACACACAGTGGCAAAGCCACCAGTACCTGGTTAAGGACCATGGTATCCCTGTTCTTGATTTTGCCATCAAAACACGCCTGAACCTTAACCCCATAGAAAATCTATGGGCTATTGTGAAGAGGAAGATGGGAGACGCCAGACCCACATGCAGAAGAGCTGAAGGCCCACTATCAGAGCAGATTAAAAACAAGATAAAGGAGAAATTGAAAACCAATGGGAGCATGGTGGTGAGTGTATACAATCCAGAGGACTTTAAGCAACATGGGGGTTTATATCAAGTCATACAAACTCAACAGCACACTTTTCAGAAAAGGGAAACATCCCAAATGAGAGTGTGACTTCTGTGGTGAAGAAAGAGAACCATAAACCAGGGGTGTCAAACACATTTTGGCTCAGGGACCAAATCCAG
>NW_021144929.1:77424-107356 GCF_900634775.1 Gouania willdenowi | reverse complement strand
TTGAATTCTATTCTATATTTTATGGGAAGCCAATGCAGAGAGGCTAATACAGGAGTAATGTGATCTCTTCTCCTAGTTTTAGTCAGTACATTTTGAACCAGCTGAAGTGTCTTAAGCGACTTGCTCGGGCAGCCTGCTAAAAGAGAATTACAATAATCCAGTCTAGAGGTAACAAAAGCATGGACTAGCTTTTCAGCGTCGCTCTGAGACAGGATAGATCTGATTTTAGCAATGTTACGGAGATGAAAGAAGGAAGTTCTTGAAGTTTGTTTTATGTGAGAGTTGAAGGATAAATCCTGATCAAATAGATCATCCTCACTTGAACTTCAGGAAATGCTAATATTCCAGTTTATTATTAGTTTGAAGCCTACAGTTTGAAACATGCAGACAGTTGAGATCAGATTACCTTATTGGTGACCCAGCATACCCAATACAGAACTGGCTCATGAAACCATTTTCAGACACAGGCAGACTGACCCCTGAGCAGTGCACGTACAACTACAGACTGAGCAGTGCTCGATCTGTGGTTGAAATGGCTTTTGGGAGACTAAAAGGTCGCTGGAGGTGTCTCCTATAAAGAAATGACTGTAAGCTAGAGCTGAGCAAGAAGATGGCGATGGCCTGCTTTGTTCTCCATAACATATGTGAAGAGCATGGGGACAACTTCATTGAGGGGCGGACTGCCGGATTGGAACACAATCAGCCTCCCGTCCAACCACTGCCCGACACTGGCAATGCAGAGGGGGCTGACATCAGGGCAGCCTTGATACAGTATTTCAATCAAGCAGAATAACCCAATTGGTTTGTGATGTGGCTGGAAATGTTATCTGTACAGCTTTGGGAACCAAAGAAATTGATATGTTTATGTATTTCCATGAATGTAATTGTCTTGTTCATCTGAAATAAAGAATAATAATAAAGGGTAATGTCTGTTTTTCAATACATTTAAAATGACAATCCAATACTGTTTTATTCAACAAAGGGGTTGGGACCTTCACCGCCTGAAATGTCCACAAATAAAATGCAAAGACACTAACATTACATTTGCTATATGTTGTAACAAACATTTAAGCTTTCTATCAGGGCCTTAAAGATTAGAGTACAGGAATTAAAGAGTGACAGAATAAAAAAGTAAGAGCAATAACATTATATACACATAAAAACAATAGTGACAATATATCTGAGCTGGTGCATATTGTTTAGTTGTATATGTGACAGTATAACAAGATCTAAAACTAATTTCTGAGAAAGAAAATCTGGTTACCATAGATTTGTGATTGTACTGTAAGCTACAACTACATTTTTAACTGACCGGTATGTACATATATTATTACTATAATATACATCTGTGAATATAAAGTACGGAACACTTTGAATGTCAGGTTTAAAGAAATTCTAAACATAATCCAGCTGATGCAGACCTAGACACAATTTACCATATGTGGGTCAATGTGATCACAGCAAAATTAATAAAACCATATCATTCGCAAGGAAGGAGTTTGTAGTAATGACATATGAACGCATTTCAAGTTAATATTTACTAAACTACTGTCTCTATATTTTACATTATATTGTGAGAATTGGTAACATTCAGCAACGGTTTGAAAACTACATATATGACTTGTAAGTAACTGCATTTTCTACATGTGAAGAAGAAGACTAGTAAAATTAAATATGAAAAATGTCCTTTGAAATTAGAGAGGAAACTCACATCACTTCAAACAAACTTTTATTTACAATATTATACAGTATGTACATGTTCTCAGGGGGAAAAGCACATTACTTCTTCCCCTGCTCCTCCATCAGGAGCTATAATGTTTGATCCCTGGGCGTCCATGTTCGTTAGGCTCTCCAGAATCACCTTTGAGAGTTGACGGTCCTCCCTGCCTTCCAACAGAAACACCTCGTCAGACTTCTCCATATATTGGAGGACTTCCCCAATCGAGTCCCTTTTCCTCTTACCTAAACAAAAAGCATATGTGAAACCATCATCATCAAAACTTTATTTCAGACACATAGTGATAGGTCCATGCAGACAGAACACAACAGACATAAACAAGTAAGACATTACTGTTAGTCATTACTAGTAGATTTCAGGATGAGTTCAAATACAGCATTGTTAGTTTGTTTACATAGTATCTTACCCATGGCAGCCGCTGACGAAGCTATTGACGAGCTAGCAGAGGGGCTTAATGATAAACATTCTCACAACTAGCTAACAGAATTCAAACTTACCGGGTTCTGTTGCCGTTTCCTCGAGCACAGCCGAGCACAATGCCCCGGTCGACACGTTGGCTGGGCGGTCCCCAAGCACAGCATTCAACATTTCTAAATGTGGGCTGACCACCCTTCCACTGCCGCTGCACCCAAGCTCTCGTTTCTGGTCACGGAAGTCTTTTTTGAGTTTCTTCAACTTATTTAAAAGTTGGTTGACTGTCCGGGTGTACCCGGCGGCCGCCATCTCCCGCTGCAGACCCTCAAAGATTGGCTTGTTCCGCGTGGCAGAGTTGAGCTTCTCCTGTACCTCCTTGTTACTCCACAGCACCACAAAGCACTGTGTTTCCGCCTCGGACCATTGCTGCTTCACATGTTTATTATCTATTTTGGCTTTTCTCGTTATCACGCAGTATGATCTCCGGTCAAGTAGAAAGAAAATGGCTGACCTTCATTTCTTGCAAGACATTTATAGCCCCGCCTTCGGAGGGTCCCTTCCCTCAGCATTTTCCTGCAGATGTTGAAGGACCTCAGCCGTCTCAGAAAATAGAGGCGGCTTTGGTCCTTCCTGTAGAGGGAGTCAGTGTTCCTCCCCCAGTCCAGTTTATTGTCAATCACCACTTCCAGGTATTTGTACTCCCCCACAATGTCCACACTAACCCCCTGGATGGAGACAGGGCTGACTGGCCTCTTGGTTCTCCTCAGGTTCACAATCAGCTCCTTAGTCTTTGTCACATTGAGCTGTTTGTTATCACTCTCTCTCTGACTCAGGGCAGACTGTGCACGGACTGAAAGCAGAACAAGTGCAGTCCACCACACACACAGAGTCAGAGGAACCTCTGTGACTCTGTTCCTCCTGAACATGTTTGTGCCTTTATTCTGTTGCTTCTCCACCTCAGTCTTCATTTTTCCTCTTGATTTGACAAAAGTCACATTAGAGATTTCTGCTGGAATATAAAGCCATGGGACTTTCTCTACTCTCAGATCAAGAACACACATTGACTTTTGATGAGCAGCTTGAGCAGCCAATAGTAATGCTTAAACAGCTCATAAGATCATCCTGTAGGTAGAAAGATCTCTTATTGGCTGACATCCATCCTGTATTGATCAACTTCATTTTCAGAGCCTGGAGAAGGAGAAGAGATTCACTGTCTACTCAGAACACTTTGGATTACAATATGCTCAAAGATGATTATGGATTTTTGACCAAATAACACAACAAATAATTTACAAATTGCAGCTTTAAGCTATGGGATGAGTACTGCAGAACTGTCTACTGCCCACTTTCTAGGTGTTTTGAACCATAAACGTTTTAACTCGTAACCATATTTTTACACATTTTTGGAGCTTTATAGGCCAGTTAGCTCAGCTGGACAGAGCGTGTTGCTAATAATGCCAAGGTCATGGGTTCAAACCCCATACTGACCAGGTCCTAATCAAGGACAAGGTATGAATATGTTTACAACCTCAAATTCAAACAGTCAGTATATTTAAGTCATCACTCAATTGTAATTAAATCCAATTCAGTACTGGGTTCATATGGATCGCTCAGTTGACCAATCCTGAATGAGACTGAGGTTTGTCCCTCCTACCTCATTAGCATACGGACACAGAAATTTGGAAATGAATAGAATAAATAAATAAATGTTGAAATAGATAAATGTATAAATCAATTTAAGACATTTAATTATTTATGTCCCATTTATTTAATCGCTTTTATGAATTTATTCACACATTTAAAGTAAAATAATTTATTCATTCTTTTATATATTTATTCCAGTATTTATTTATGCATTTATACATTTGGCAGGTTTGGTCCTCCATACTCCCTGAGCACCAGTCAAACAGTTATGTGCACTCCTGTTTATAGAAATACACAAAAAGAGGATTTAAAAGACATTCTAAATTTAAAACTACAATTATAAATAAAAACTGTGTGTTTAGAGTGTTGATGAAGAAAATAGAGTACAAGTATTCTACAAGTCAGTGTAAATCTAAACAACTTAACGTAATATTGCATATTACGGTACATGTAACATAATGTAATGATGTATTTCTGTCTATCAATTATCACCATGGTACATCACAGGTAAATAAGTCATGGAGCTTCCTCACCCATTCCCTCAGACAGGCCTTAAGTCCTGATGCACATGTAGCCCTGATAAATAAATATGTATATATGTGAATAATATCTAAAATATTATTATATATTGATGATCATATTTATATAGGATTGACAGTATTATTTATACTTATACAGATTTATATTTATTAAATATAATAATAAACAAGTTGTATAAAGTATGTAAGTTCTAAGTTCAGTTGGGTGGTTTGGACGAGGATTCTCCGTTGCTAAAACTAATTTTTTTAAGCGTGTGACGTCCCTTCCTCCACTCTACTCTCGCGAGTTTACGTTCAGCCAATCACGTAGCTCGGTCACCTATTTGCAAGCAGCTGTGTTTGTTCCCTGTCAGAGAGTGAGGGACACACACACGAAGCTGCTGCAACAGGTTGGTCCTTTCACTTTTATTTTCGGGTTTCTTAACAACTCTAGTACTCACAACAACCTTTGTACACCTTCAGCCTTCACGCACCTCAGGGATAAGAGCCATTTAATCCTGCTGCGCTTGAGGTTTAAAAAGGAATTGGTGAGTTTGAATGTTTGTTTGAATGTAGCATGCCATGCTAAACTGAATGCTAACGTAATGCCATTCAACTAGGTTGGGTGGCTAATGTTGTATCAAGTACCATTATGTTGAGTGCTGTGATACCTCAGTATAACTGTTAACACTGTTTAACTATTGAATTGTGTTGGTTAAGTGAGTAATTATTTATTATTGTGAAAATGTTTTCTCTGATATATTCAATCATTGTATCATGGCTAACTGAGAAATGAAATTTAATGATTAATTCATGATAAAGGAATTAATTCAGATTTATTGATTATTGTGCGCACAGAAGAATTAACTAATTAGTGAATATATTATTTATGTGGTCTTATTTAATTATACAGGCCAGGTTTCCCTGGTATGGGTACCAACTGATGGTGAGCTTGAAAGATTACTGCCCAGAACTGAAGGATCCAGTCCACAACTCAAGTGATCTGGTAGGAGGTTGTTGCAGCCTTGTTCTTCCCCCCTCATTCACACTGCTTTCGGACATGTGGAAGCGTATTAGGAGCGAACTAAAAGCTGTTGGCTTTTATGGACTATTTTGAGACGGTAGAAACTCTCTATCTAGTGGTGAGATACCACTGGCTACTTGGATGAACTCGTGGAAGGTTCCAAACATTGGATGTGGAACCACATTGACACTATACTCAAAGGAAAAAAAACTCAAGCCTGAGTGCACTTAAATACTGCAGCTGTAAATATTGTGTGTAAATGTTGGTTTTTGTTGGGTCTGTAAATATTGTCAATATATATATATTATGAACTAAACCACTGTGTAATATTGCCTTATTTATTGTCCATTCCCTCCTTGAGTTGAACTTATCTTCTGAAGTCTAGTCCGATACTACTAAATGTCTAAAATAAAATTACTATTGGTAATTAAAATCACACCCCATATTATGACATAAATGTTACACACAGGAGAACATTCTACCACAACAACTCCCACTCTGAGCCACCATCAGACGTCCATCACACCACAGCACCATGTAGCCCACAGCTAACCTCCAGCTAACGGTAGCCACACAGAGATAACATCTCCACACTTTGACTGCTGACACCAGACGTAGAGCTCAGGACCAGCCAAACCAGCGACACATCTGGATAATCAACTGACAGGTAGAAAATAATAAATAAAATAATGTAACTTTATTGATCACTCACTCATTCTCTGCAGTTTGACCCATTTTCCCAGAGGGGTAGCAGTGGGCTGCTAACTACAGACACCCAGGGAGCAGTTAGATAGTAGTTTATGAATATTCATAAAAACAGGCTAAAGACAGTGAGGTGTATTGACTGTTTCACATGTGATAGGAAATTAAATCATCTAAATTGAACTTTGAATGAAATACTATACTAGCCTCAGCATGGGAGACAGAAGGTTGTCTCTCTCTGTGAAGTGTAAATGTGGACCAAGGGGGGACACTTTCCCCTTCCTGGCCAAGCAAAGGAACAGTAGGATCAAAGAACAGGTTCGTTCCTGTTCTCACCTCTTTGTTACATTAAACAATCAATCAATGTTTACTTGCTAAGTTTTCAAACTCTGGGCTCCGAACCCATGTGGAGCCCAGGGGATTTTATCACCCCCAAAGGTGACTCAGGATATTGGAAGAATACCAGCTGTTTGTTTCCCCCTCAAAATGAGATCAAAGAATATGTATTTGTTTGAAAAGTCACAAATGAAGGATTATTGGAATGGTTCTTGCAGAAATCTAGATTGCAAATATAGTTTGTTCAATGCCACTCTTCAGATAATTCAAGAACCAACAGAATGTTCTCATTCATATAACCCATTGTCAACTACAAGTGTTATTCATTCTATGCAATATACCTCTTCACTTCAAGCTGAGTATAAGATGTCAACAGATGGCTTAATTTGTGACCCCCTGCCCGTTATCTCTGTAACTCGACTGTTGGATGTTGATTAATTTGTGAACCCTGAAAGTTTCTTGTTCCCAGGTTGGTACTTCCTCCATTTGTTGAGGTGTGAAAGTTTGTGGCTTTCTTTCTTTGTTCTAAGGCTAAAGCCTTAGACTCCTCCCGTTGGTCTCAAGTCATATAGGCCTTTTTTGGCTAAGATTCTTCAGAGTAAATCTGACCCCGGCTGCTCTCACAGGGCTTCTGCCTCAGCCCTGTTCTTTTGATTCTGCTTGTGTTAATAAACTTTGTGTTATTATGCAAGCTAGTTTCATCTACGATCCTTATTCATCCTCCACATCATCACCCGGGGAAACACGACAACAGTTATTATCTGTGTACCCTTCGTTTTGTGGTTATTACATTTTAAAACTAAATCATAGTAACAAATAAACAGTGGTTATTTTGTTTTACTGATTTAAAACCAAAACATAAAGACAGAAAAACCAAATAAGCAGCGTTTTTCAATAAAAATCTTGTTCTGTTTGTGAGATATTTGGATATTTACGGGAAGTTAGAGCGAGAACTGAAGTCCACTGCACCTGGTTTCCCTCTCCAGGTCCTGGACCAGGGGGTATTTCATCAAAGTGTTCTCAGTAGAGCCAGGCTTATGGTTCAAACCTGGTTCAAAGTAGCTGTAAAGGAACGAAGGTCCGCACCACTGCATAGTTTGCTCCCAAATTCAGTTTTTAATAAACACCAAAAGACGTGACGTTTTGGGCTGACCGCCCTTCATCAGACATAGGTTGTAACTTTCTGGCACACCTGTTTTTATAGTGTACATGATTGGACAGGGTGGTCACATGATACATTTCAGTGTAGGCGAGTGGACATTTGTTTCGCATATATTTACAGTTGCCATGTGTACTAACTATATAAATATATACAAAAATATATACACTACTATATACAAATATAAAAAAATATAGAAAATATAGACTATGTATATTTAAAAAACTTTTTGCACTATTTATAAATATGACATTCTTAGAATACAATTTTATATGCATGATCATACAAACATCAGGGTAACCGTAACATTGTATGAAAGTATTATACCTTATGTAGGTGTGTCCTAAACTAATCTTAATATGAGGGTTTCAATGCCCCCCTGATTTCCAGAGGAAGAACTAGTTTCTAACTCCACAATCTCAGTCTCCAGGTCCTTTATAGACCCACAGGCATCACGTGTGGCATTGAGTGTTTGCTGCTGGCACAAGAGTTTAATCTCCGTCTTGCTATAGTCCCACCACTGCTAAAGACATTTAAACTCAGCTTTCCTACGTCTAAAGGTGTTCCAAAAAAAACCTAAAAATCTCACTAAAACCTTTATCAAATGTCAAACTTGAGTTAAAATGCCAGTACACACTCCATGGTAAAATGTTTTTTATTGCAAAGTGACACAAAACCAAACAATGATCAGTAAAACCAGCTGGCGCTTAAAAACATTAAAATGGTGTTTAAAACAGTAAAAACGATCAAGCCTGGCTGATGATATCCTGTTTTCTGTCAGGTGGGACCAAGTATATTGTCTGCGGTCTGCGTGTACCCTCCTCCACACATCCACGAGGCCATGCGTGCTGATCAGCTGTCTCAGAACGCGCTGGGAAGCCGGGTGTGGCTCTGCATGATTACGATCTAAAAACTCAAATTCAGTACAGTTAAAATCCCCACCCAAGAATAAAAACTCCTCCAGGCCACAGCATTCCAACCTCGCTTTAACTATTTCTAAAAAGCTCTTCCTCTCTGAACCGTTTGTTGGAGCATAAATATTAACAAAGACCAGTGTGTGGACATCACATTGGGCTTTAACCAATAGACACCTGCCCTTTACCACATGCTCAACCTCTACATTTGTGGGAATTTATGTTTAATGACCCCACCCTAAAAGAATTCATAAGAAAAGAGGAGGATAAAAGAAAAAAAACCTGAACCAAATAAAAAGGAGAGAAAAACAACAAAAATCCTCATCATAAACTATAAATTAAGCTGTTTTCTAACTTTAATCATCTGCTTTTTGAGTCTGAAAATGTCTTGTTCAGTCAGATCTGATGTAGCTCTACCTTTAATGATGTGTTTTGCTGTTTTGTTTCTTCTTGCTTCTCTCAACGAGGACAGTCGCACTCTCTGTTTCTCCCTCCCTTCCTTTCTTATCTCTCTCCCAGCTGCTGCTTTGTCTGGTCTTGTGAGCCTAACAAGAGCCTCTCTCTGCAACTCATCCAAAACCGGAATAATGGAATTAATTAGTTGGTCTCTCAGTGCTATCGATCAGATTTTTTCGACGAAAAGAACTGGGGGTGGTGAACCCGCATGTCCAAGCGGGACGTTTGCGGCTGGATACACCCTTGACCCTTGGAACAAGTGGCGAGTTGTGTGTCTGTCCATCCTTTCCGTGGAAGACGTGGAGGACATCTACATGATTGGAATAATGATAGTATGCATGCTGCTGATCGGAGCTGGTGGCTTCCTAATCTATCGAAAAGTCCGTACTACGCTGGCGACTGTTTTGGAAAAGCTGCCAGTGATTTCTGAAGGATGTAGCAGGGCTCTGAACACTCAGACTCATGTGTTGATCGATATCAAAAGCAAGCAAGAGCTGCTTTTGGATCGTCTACGCGTTATGGATAACAACTGGGAGAAGTTGGAGACCCGGCTTGGAAGTGGAAACTAGGCCACTCATTGGATTACAGCAGAGAGACCCAGGACAGAAGGCTATTGGAAATTGACATAGCCTGTATCAAATCACATTGCTTATCTCTCTTTCGGCTCCCCAGCCAGCCAAGGCTAAAGCCAAGGTTGTCTCAACTCTTATCACCAGGAAGTTTCTGCAGACGGCGGCTCTTACCCCCAATCCCTCCCCCCGCTCCTTCCCTACATTCCCACCTGGAACTGTTGATGCTGAACTTTTCCACACGTCATCTGGTTGTCAGTAACGCAGCTACAGGTCTTCAACTTCAAATGCCTCGTTGGCCATCTTTCCCCACCTCCCATCCACAGCTGGATGGAGGCGTGGTTGCAGCGCCCATTGGCAGCACGCCCATGTCCCCAAACGGCTGGAATCCTGCTGTTCTTCCCACCTGACCCCCTCCCCCAGCCAACCTCCCACCCAACCTTTCCCACATGCCTTGTCTCGAGTTGTTTGACTGTGTCATGCTTACATTTATGTTTGCAGAGGCGGTTTTTTTCCTGGTTTCACACTGCTTTCTCTGTTTAGGGAAATCAGTTTCAAACTGGCAGTTTTTTTTTCCCCTCACCCCTCCTCTCCTCCTGTTGTTGATCCCTTTTTTCACCTAAATATGTGGGCACCGCAAACGGCTGCTCCGGTGTGTTGATGTGTCTTCTTTCACTGCAACTACCAAGTCAAATTCCTCGTATTGTTCTAAACTGTACCTGGTCAATAAAGCTGATTCTGATTCTGATTCTGATAAATGTATTTATCGGGAAAATGTTGTTCCAAATCAAGTCCTTTCATGCCTTTGGTCTGCTGCAGGAATGCTTTAAACATTTTCTCTGAATAAAAGTTGTTTTCTTGGCTGACTGTTGTCTGAGAGAGAGTGTAAGAAACATCACCACTGTCAGACACACACTCATCACTGTCACTGCTGACTGCTTCACTCACCCCTGCCCTCACCCGTCCAGCGCTGCACACCGCAGCAGCAGCACTGGCAGTACACTCCTGTGCTGACTAAGCCGCTCCACTACAGGAGCACCCTCTGACACACCTTCATCTATAGGCACCATAGCCTCAGTAACTGTGCGCTCCTCACGCACACCCTCCGCCGCTCTCCCTGTCTCACCAACTTCACCTGCCTCCTCCCTCTCCACCAGGCCACCCACAGCCCCACCAGTCTCACTAAGCTCAACAATCATCTCATCAATCACCTTTACATTCTCCCCCTGCTCACCTGCCTCTCTGTTGTCTCCACCCATCTCCCCCCTTATCTCAGTGACCTCCAGTCCCTTATCATCATCCTTACCCGTTTCACTCTCCACCTCACCCAACAGCTCAGTACCATCATCGACACCCGATCTCTCCTCCACCTGATGCTCCGAACCCTCCTCGGCATCTCCCCTCCCCGCAGTTTGACCGGGCTGCCCGGAAGTAGAGGCAGCGGTAGCCGCCTCGTCGGCCAGGCCCCGAGGCTCGGCCGCTACGACCGGTATGGCCGAGACGTGCGCAGCTCCACGTGCTGCACGATCAGGACATGCTCTAATGAGGTGTCCCTCCACCCCACAGCTGAAACACTTTAACTGGGAAGAGGTAGCAAAACAACATATAATCAAAGCCATCAATCTTCACAATGAACCGATAATTAAATTCCTCCAACCTGTTATTGAGGATCATGGAAAGTTGGCGGCGATGAGAGACAACGTGTTTCAGTAACGGTGACTTACACCCTGACAACATCTTCCTGATGGGCGACACCACTTTACCGTGGCGTGACAGCTTTCTCACCAGGAACTCATCACTGATAAACGGTGGCACGTTTGACAGCGTGATTTTAGACGCAGGCTGCAACAGCGGCGTGACCTGCTCAAACAACCTGTTAACAGTAATAACACTCTCCACTAACAGTTGTACCTGCTCTACCTCCCTAAGCCATGACGGCATCTGAGCGGCCCGTCGCCCAGGCAAAGCCGGCCGACAAAAAAAAGACACACTAACAAAAAAGAAAAACGAGAAAAGTGACAACACATAAATATAAACTATCAATATCACTCCTCGAAGAAGAAGAAGAAGAAGAAGAAGAAGAAGAAGAAGAAGAAGAAGAAGAAGAAGAAGAAGAAGAAGAAGAAGAAGAAGAAGAAGAAGAAGAAGAAGAAGAAGAAGAAGAAGAAGAAGAAGAAGAAGAAGAAGAAGAAGAAGAAGAAGACTCCCTCAGGCTGTCCTTCTGTCCTCAGCATGGTGGTGCCTTTGGTCCAGGACTAGGACCTGGTCCAGACTTTAGGAGAAGGAGTTCATGGAGAGTAAGAATTATTCTTTTTTTCACCACTCTCTGCCTTTCCCACCATCACAGGTGTAAAAATACTCATTATCTACTCAGTAGAAGTATTGTTACTTGATTGAAATTGTACTCAAGTACAAGTAAGTCATAAACAGACCTTAATATTATTTATTCTATCTACCTATTAAGAACTGTTGGACATACTCTCTTTGCACTGATATATTTATCAGCATCCTTCTCTCTCCTGGTTTTTATTCTTGTATTTTGTTGTGGCTAAATGCAACGCAAGTTAGTTCTGCAGTTCATCTCTGATGTTATGTTGAATGACAATAAAATAATCTATCATACATACAAAACTCAAGTACAAGTAAAAAGGTTTAGGGTTAATTTTCTGAACAATTTGAGCCCATTTTTGCTTATTTTTACCCTTTTTCTGCAACTACACCAAACTCACCATATTTTAACCTATTTTCATCAATTTTTTTCTTGCCATATTTTTGCTCCTTTTAATGTATTTTTGCTACATTATCCCCATTTTTATCACTTCATCAAATTTCATGCCTTTTCTGCCCATTTGTTCTGATTTCAAGACATTTTCAGCACTTTAAACCCTGTACACCACTTTTCCACCTATTGTTGCATATGTTGACCCAATATTGTCATTTTTAACCTATTTTCACCATATTTCATGATTATTTTTGCAAACGTAACCACATTCACAACATGTCATGCCCATGATTGGCCAGTTTAAACTAATTGTTCCTGCACTGATGTAAAAATGTTCTCTTTTATTTTTTAAATTGAAAATATGTACCTATTGATGACAAAAAAAAAACGTATTTTCTTGCAAAGACAAGGACACAAAGAAAGTGAAAATGAATGTCAGTCTAAAATTAGAACCACCTCCTGTCATCAGTGTGACATTCTACAAAAACAAACAGCCCTCCAGTATTTGTGTTGGAGGAAATAAAATACAATCTTTTCATTTCCTTGCTCATCTTGCCTGATCTGTGTTTTTGTTTTTTTTCTGGTGTTTGTCAGAGTGAATGCTGGGTAACAGACAGATGGAGGAGGAGGTCACTGTGAAAGTGATCAACACCTCACAGACCATAGAATGTGCAGACAATGTGAAGGAGGAGGTTTGTGTTCACAAGGTGAGTTGGTCACGATGCTGCTAATAATGTAAGGTTTTCCTAATGCGAGCAAGGGATGAATATTTTTGGAAAATAATCTAATTGTGATTATTATTTTTTTTCTCAATATGGTGATTGTGATTTAATTTGCTATTTTTTTCAAGGTCCTCTTCTCATGTATTTTTCAACAAACATAATCAATAAATCAATGTAAAGTGTTCTATTAAACAATATCAGATGTATTATACATACATTGCCTAAAGGATATTGGGATAAAGGAAAATAAAGCATGAATTCATATTAAAGTCTTGTAAGCATTCACCATGACAACGTAACAAAATTCTGCCAAAAAGAATTAAAAACTAAAGTGCAGGAAAAGTAAGCAGAGCAAATATGTTCTTAAACAAATAGTTTTCTTTGTAGTTCTGCCAACTTATTGCCAGACAATGACACTGACTGTGTATTACTGTACTTTATTATCTCTATTGATATTTTCTGCTCTTTCAGGTGCTAAACCACCCAAACATGGTCCGATTATTTGGTCATCAGAAAGAAGGGCCGATGGTTTATCTGTTCCTGGAGTACTGCAGTGGAGGACAGCTGTTTGACCCAATCAGTAACACATAGACCTGCTGCATCTTTAGTCTCCTCTAGATTGTTTGTATTGTGTTTCACTTCATCTCAGCCACAATATTACATTTTGTAGTGTGGAATGTTAGAAAAGGCTTGATTAAGTGAACAGTAGCAAACAGTAGGTATGAGAAAAACTGGCCCATTTATTATTGACCAATGGGTTACATGAGCTTTAAAGCTGGGGTACTCAAATTATTTTCTTTAATTAAAAAAAAGATTCCTATTAGCATCATATGGTATATAGTAAAAGTAATAATTTATGAAAAAATCGTACGTCTGCGTGCAGTCTGTGCCTTATAATTAATTATTTAGTTAATAAAACCCTGGAAGACAAAATGTTGGCGGTCACCCCCTCCAGCTTCAATCACAGGATTTAGAGAAAGGAGGGGTGAGCAGAGCCCACGAAGGAGCCTCCTCATTGGCTGCTGTGATATATAGTGAAGCGTGTGCACGGTGCAAATTTGTTTTCAGTCTTGGACCAACTTTGGACGCACAAGCGGCTGTTTTCCTTCTAGACAGGTAATCTAATGTTCCATTTTACTATATTTTATGTGCATCCTTTTGCGTAGCGACGTGTTTTACTGGTAGTGCACGTTCAGCTCTATTGTGCCATTTTGTACACTTCTGTGAGAGGAGGAGACTGGGAGGGATTATCAGAGTGGGGGGTGGGATTCACGGTTTGGTTCAAGAATCAGGTAGTGAAGCTTTAATCTGAAAAGAAAGAATATTCTACAATTGAATAAAATAAATAAAAACTAAATTAAAGAACCCTAAAAAATAACATCAATGAATCCAATAAAAACAATTATATTTTAAAAGTGCACAATAAGCCTATATATAGACTGAGTTATTTTGTCATTTTGTTTTTTACACGTTTTGTTTGTTTTGCTTTTTTATTTTGTTTTTATAATTTTTAGTATTATGTGGAGTTTGTGAGTTTCTGTTGTTTTTCTGTCATTTTTAATTTGTGAGGGGGTTTAGATTTTTAAAAAAAAAATGTATTTAAGATTTTTCATTTTTGTTCTTTTCAAAATATTTTTACAATTTTTAGTTTTTTTGGGGTGTTTTTTTTTTAGATTTTTTTTTTTAATTTTTGCTATTTTTATTTTTTTTAAAGATTTTTTGTGATGATTTTGAAGGTTTTTTTTGTTTTGTTTTTTAAACCAACTTTTTTTCTACAATGTATATTTTAGATGCAGATAATCTGACACTTGATTAGGACACATTTATCATTCTTTTAATTGCCTCTATTAGTGGATAGAACCATTTTGGTGAATCAACCTAAACTAAATGTATCATTTTGTCTCTTTACTGATAAGTTTATTCTAACCTGACTTTAGCCTTTGTTGTTTTGTGATAGTTTTTTTTTTAATTATTATTATTTAAAGAGCCAGATGTTGGGATGGCAGAGACACACACAGGTTTCAAACATCTGTCATTGTTAAAGTGCATAAGGTTCAGTTATGTAAATCATAGTTCTGTTTTATTATTCTTACAGAAGAACCATCACGGTGTCGGTATCACACACAGTGACATAAACCAGAGAACATTCTGCTGAACGATAACGATGAGGTCAGACCTGAGTTTACTGGAACATTCTAAAGATTTTCTTTATAAATTCTATCTTGTTTTTTTGATAATCTGAAGCTCACCGACTTCAGCCTCGCTACCATGTTTTGTTTCAAAGAGCGAGAGCGTCTACTGAGTCGCCTCTGTGGGACGCTTCCATATGTGGCCCCAGAGCTTCTCAGCCAATCAGAGTACAGAGCTTAATCTGCTGATATCTGGGCCTGTGACATCGTCCTCACTGCCATGCTGACTAGAGGTGAGAGTAGGAGTCTGTGAAAACAATACATCATCATCCATCCCAGCATATTTAGGGTCAAAGGCTAATCTCATTATAATATAAAACAAAGACATTGTGAAATACATTCAGACAGAATGGAGCTGATTTATTCTATTGTCACTGTGATCCACCTCATTCCTGGGCCCGCTGGTACTAAATATAGGTGCCATTTTAACATGTGGTCAAAAGATGAAAAACTAACAAATAATTATTGTTTGTAGCTCAGCTGTTTTACACAGTGATACACACAGTTACACACACAGTGATACACACAGTTACACACACAGTGATACACACAGTTACACACCGTGATACACACAGTGATACACACAGTTACACACAATGATACACACAGTGATACACACAATTACACACACAGTTACACACACAGTGATACACACAGTGATACACAGTTACACACAGTGATACACACAGTTACACACAAAGTGATACACACAATGATACTCACAGTTACACACACAGTGATACACACAGTGATAAACACAGTGACAGTGATACACACAGTGATATACAGTGATACACACAGTTACACACACAGTGATACATACAGTGATACACACAGTGAAAGTGATACACACAGTGAAAGTGATACACGCAGTGATACACACAGTGATACACACAGTGATACACACAGTGAAAGTGATATACAGCGATACACACAGTGACAGTGATATACACAGTGACACACACAGTGATACACACAGTTACACACAGTGACAGTGATACACGTAGTGATACACGCAGTGATACACACAGTGATACATACAGTGATACACACAGTGAAAGTGATACACACAGTGAAAGTGATACACGCAGTGATACACACAGTGATACACACAGTGACAGTGATACACACAGTGAAAGTGATATACAGCGATACACACAGTGACAGTGATATACACAGTGACACACACAGTGATACACACAGTTACACACACAGTGACAGTGATACACGTAGTGATACACGCAGTGATACACACAGTGATACATACAGTGATACATACAGTGACAGTGATACACACAGTGAAAGTGATATACACTGTGACACACACAGTGATACACACAGTTACACACACAGTGACTGTGATATACAGTGATACACACAGTGAAAGTGATATACACAGTTACACACACAGTGACAGTGATACACGCAGTGATACACAGTGATACACACAGTGAAAGTGATACACACAGTGATACACACAGTGATACACAGTGACACACACAATGATACACACAGTGAAAGTGATGCACACAGTGACATAAATATTCATAAAAACAGGCTAAAGACGGTTATTATCTGTGTACCCTTCGTTTTGTGGTTATTACATTTTAAAACTAAATCATAGTAACAAATAAACAGTGGTTATTTTGTTTTACTGATTTAAAACCAAAACATAAATACAGAAAAACCAAATAAGCAGCGTTTTTCAATAAAAATCTTGTTCTGTTTGTGAGATATTTGGATATTTACGGGAAGTTAGAGCGAGAACTGAAGTCCACTGCACCTGGTTTCCCTCTCCAGGTCCTGGACCAGGGGGTATTTCATCAAAGTGTTCTCAGTAGAGCCAGGCTTATGGTTCAAACCTGGTTCAAAGTAGCTATAAAGGAACGAAGGTCCGCACCACTGCATAGTTTGCTCCCAAATTCAGTTTTTAATAAACACCAAAAGACGTGACGTTTTGGGCTGACCGCCCTTCATCAGACATAGGTTGTAACTTTCTGGCACACCTGTTTTTATAGTGTACATGATTGGACAGGGTGGTCACATGATACATTTCAGTGTAGGCGAGTGGACATTTGTTTCGCATATATTTACAGTTGCCATGTGTACTAACTATATAAATATATACAAAAATATATACACTACTATATACAAATATAAAAAAATATAGAAAATATAGACTATGTATATTTAAAAAACTTTTTGCACTATTTATAAATATGACATTCTTAGAATACAATTTTATATGCATGATCATACAAACATCAGGGTAACCGTAACATTGTATGAAAGTATTATACCTTATGTAGGTGTGTCCTAAACTAATCTTAATATGAGGGTTTCAATGCCCCCCTGATTTCCAGAGGAAGAACTAGTTTCTAACTCCACAATCTCAGTCTCCAGGTCCTTTATAGACCCACAGGCATCACGTGTGGCATTGAGTGTTTGCTGCTGGCACAAGAGTTTAATCTCCGTCTTGCTATAGTCCCACCACTGCTAAAGACATTTAAACTCAGCTTTCCTACGTCTAAAGGTGTTCCAAAAAAACCTAAAAATCTCACTAAAACCTTTATCAAATGTCAAACTTGAGTTAAAATGCCAGTACACACTCCATGGTAAAATGTTTTTTATTGCAAAGTGACACAAAACCAAACAATGATCAGTAAAACCAGCTGGCGCTTAAAAACATTAAAATGGTGTTTAAAACAGTAAAAACGATCAAGCCTGGCTGATGATATCCTGTTTTCTGTCAGGTGGGACCAAGTATATGTCTGCAGTCTGCGTGTACCCTCCTCCACACATCCACGAGGCCATGCGTGCTGATCAGCTGTCTCAGAACGCGCTGGGAAGCCGGGTGTGGCTCTGCATGATTACGATCTAAAAACTCAAATTCAGTACAGTTAAAATCCCCACCCAAGAATAAAAACTCCTCCAGGCCACAGCGATCCAACCTCGCTTTAACTATTTCTAAAAAGCTCTTCCTCTCTGAACCGTTTGTTGGAGCATAAATATTAACAAAGACCAGTGTGTGTCACGGGCATGTGTGGGTGCAGACCCAAATGCAGGGACGGAGGCGAAGCTCAGGTGCATTTTACCAGAATTTATTGTAGTCACAGGCATGGTCAGTCCAGGGAGGCAAACGAGAAAAACAACAAAAAGTAAACCCAAGAACCATAGTCACAGCCCGAAGCAAGTAGCAATGTCCCAGCACTCAAGTGAACCCAAGCCTCCACATTTATACCCAGCTAATCAATTGCAGCTGGAGGCCAATCAGCAGCAGAAAGCTGCTGGAAGGGAGTCCACGATCTCCTGCCTGCCCTCCAAAATAAAACCCCATCGTGACATAGCCCCCCCTTAAGGAGCGGGTTCCAAATGCTCCAAAACCAAAAATCAACCCATATAAACACCAAACCAGGGTCGGCGGAGGGGGGCCCGGAGGAGGGTCGAAACTTAGTTAAGGCAGCCTCCCTTGAGGTGGGGCCGGCGAAGCTGGAGACCAGGAGTCCGGCGGCCTCCCATGAGGCGGAGCCGGCGAGACAGGCGACCAGGAGTCCGGCGGCCTCCCATGAGGCGGAGCCGGCGAGGCAAGCAGGCAGGGGAACCAGGAGTCCGGCGGCCTCCCATGAGGCGGAGCCGGCGGAGCAGGGGGCCAGGAGTCCGGCGGCCTCCCATGAGGCGGAGCCGGCGGAGCAGGGGGCCAGGAGTCCGGCGGCCTCCCATGAGGCGGAGCCGGCGGAGCAGGGGGCCAGGAGTCCGGCGGCCTCCCCTGAGGCGGAGCCGGCGGAGCAGGGGACCAGGAGTCCGGCGGCCTCCCATGAGGCGGAACCGGCGGAGCAGGGGGCCAGGAGTCCGGCGGCCTCCCCTGAGGCGGAGCCGGCGGAGCAGGGGACCAGGAGTCCGGCGGCCTCCCCTGAGGCGGAGCAGGGGACCAGGAGTCCGGCGGCCTCCCCTGAGGCGGAGCAGGGGACCAGGAGTCCTGCGGCCTCCCCTGAGGCGGAGCCGGCGAGGCAGACGGGAAGACCTCCGGCGGGCCGGGCGAAGAGGGCTCAGACGAGGCAGACGGGAAGACCTCCGGCGAAGAGGGCTCAGACGAGGCAGACGGGGAGACCTCCGGCGAAGAGGGCTCAGACGAGGCAGACGGGGAGACCTCCGGCGAAGAGGGCTCAGACGAGGCAGACGGGGAGACCTCCGGCGAAAAGGGCTCAGACGGGCCGGGAAAGCTGGGAGTTGGCGGCCTGGTGCGGGGAGCCGGCACTGGCGGCGACGTTGGCGGCCTGGTGCGGGGAGCCGGGACTGGCGGCTGGGCAGGCGGCGGCCTGGTGCGGGGAGCCGGGACTGGCGGCAGGGCAGGCGGCGGCCGGGTGCGGGGCGGCAGGGCAGGCGGCGGCCGGGTGCGTGGAGCCGGGACTGGCGGCAGGGCAGGCGGCGGCCGGGTGCGGGGAGCTGGGACTGGAACGCTAGCCTGACAGCTAGGGGACACAGGAACGATAGCCTGGGAGCTAGGGGACACAGGAACGCTAGCCCGGGAGCTAGGAGACACAGGAACGCTAGCCCGGGAGCTAGGAGACACAGGAACGCCAGCCCGTGAGCTAGGAGACACAGGAACGCCAGCCCGGGAGCTAGGAGACACAGGAACGCTAGCCCGGGAGCTAGGAGACACAGGAACGCTAGCCCGGGAGCTAGGAGACACAGGAACGCTAGCCTGGGAGCTAGGAGACACAGGAACGCTAGCCCGGGAGCTAGGAGACACAGGAACGCTAGCCCGGGAGCTAGGAGACACAGGAACGCTAGCCTGGGAGCTAGGAGACACAGGAACGCTAGCCTGGGAGCTAGGAGAAACAGGAACGCTAGCCTGGGAGCTAGGAGAAACAGGAACGCTAGCCTGGGATGTAGGAGAAACAGGAACGCTAGCCTGGGAGCTAGGAGACACAGGAACGCTAGCCTGGGAAATAGGAGACACAGGAACGCTAGCCTGGGAGCTAGGAGACACAGGAACGCTAGCCTGGGAGCTAGGAGAAACAGGAACGCTAGCCTGGGAGCTAGGAGAAACAGGAACGCTAGCCTGGGAGCTAGGAGAAACAGGAACGCTAGCCTGGGAGCTAGGAGAAACAGGAACGCTAGCCTGGGAGCTAGGAGAAACAGGAACGCTAGCCTGGGAGCTAGGAGACACAGGGACGCTAGCCTGGGAGCTAGGAGAAACAGGGACGCTAGCCTGAGAGCTAGGTGAAACAGGGACGCTAGCCTGAGAGCTAGGTAAAACAGGGACACTAGCCTGAGAGCTAGGTAAAACAGGGATGCTAGCCTGGGAGCTAGGAGACTGGCGGGGCTGACCCTTCCTTCTCGACCGACCTTTACCTCGTTGTAGGCTCCGGGGTCCTCCCAAAGCCAGTCGAGTTCCCCAGTAGGGATCCCTAACAGGCTCGTCCTCCCATCCATACCACAGATCTTCCCTCGCCTCCAGAAGGTAGCTCTGCCAATAGGCAGTTCTTTCTGCCAGGTCCATCTCAGCCAAATCCACCGAAGGTCCCGCTGGGTCTGCTGTGGGCTGGGACATTCTGTCACGGGCATGTGTGGGTGCAGACCCAAATGCAGGGACGGAGGCGAAGCTCAGGTGCATTTTACCAGAATTTATTGTAGTCACAGGCATGGTCAGTCCAGGGAGGCAAAAGAGAAAAACAACAAAAAGTAAACCCAAGAACCATAGTCACAGCCTGAAGCAAGTAGCAATGTCCCAGCACTCAAGTGAACCCAAGCCTCCACATTTATTCCCAGCTAATCAATTGCAGCTGGAGGCCAATCAGCAGGAGAAAGCTGCTGGAAGGGAGTCCACGATCTCCTGCCTGCCCTCCAAAATAAAACCCCATCGTGACATTGTGTGGATATCACATTGTGAGTGTAAGAAACATCACTACTGTCAGACACACACTCATCACTGTCACTGCTGACTGCTTCACTCACCTCTGCCCTCACCCGTCCAGCGCTGCACACAGCAGCAGCAGCACTGGCAGTACACTCCTGTGCTGACTAAGCCGCTCCACTACAGGAGCACCCTCTGACACACCTTCATCTATAGGCACCATAGCCTCAGTAACTGTGCGCTCCTCACGCACACCCTCCACCGCTCTCCCCGTCTCACCAACTTCACCTGCCTCCTCCCTCTCCACCAGGCCACCCACAGCCCCACCAGTCTCACTAAGCTCAACAATCATCTCATCAATCACCTTTACATTCTCCCCCTGCTCACCTGCCTCTCTGTTGTCTCGACCCATCTCCCCCCTTATCTCAGTGACCTCCAGTTCCTTATCATCATCCTTACCCGTTTCACTCTCCACCTCACCCAACACCTCAGTACCATCATCGACACCCGATCTCTCCTCCACGTGATGCTCCAAACCCCTTTCAACGTCTCCTCGCCCCGCAGTTTGACCGGGCTGCCCGGAAGTAGAGGCAGCGGTAGCCGCCTCGTCGGCCAGGCCCCCGAGGCTCGGCCGCTACGACCGGTATGGCCGAGACGTGCGCAGCTCCACCTGCACGATCAGGACATGCTCTAATGAGGTGTCCCTCCACCCCACAGCTGAAACACTTTAACTGGGAAGAGGTAGCAAAACAACATATAATCAAAGCCATCAATCTTCACAATGAACCGATAATTAAATTCCTCCAACCTGTTATTGAGGATCATGGAAAGTTGGCGGCGATGAGAGACAACGTGTTTCAGTAACGGTGACTTACACCCTGACAACGTCTTCCTGATGGGCGACACCACTTTACCGTGGCGTGACAGCTTTCTCACCAGGAACTCATCACTGATAAACGGTGGCACGTTTGACAGCGTGATTTTAGACGCAGGCTGCAACAGCGGCGTGACCTGCTCAAACAACCTGTTAACAGTAATAACACTCTCCACTAACAGTTGTACCTGCTCTACCTCCCTAAGCCATGACGGCATCTGAGTGGCCCGTCACCCAGGCAAAGCCGGCCGACAAAAAAAAAGACACACCAACAAAAAAGAAAAACGAGAAAAGTGACAACACACAAATATAAACTATCAATATCACTCCTCACACAAGAAGATGAAGAAGAAGAAGAAGAAGAAGAAGAAGAAGAAGAAGAAGAAGAAGAAGAAGAAGAAGAAGAAGAAGAAGAAGAAGAAGAAGAAGAAGAAGAAGAAGAAGAAGAAGAAGAAGAAGAAGAAGAAGAAGAAGAAGAAGAGCTCTGCTCTCATATGAAGTGTGTATATGAAGTGTGTCAGTCTACCTCAGGCTGTCCTTCTGTCCTCAGCATGGTGGTGCCTTTGGTCCAGGACTAGGACCTGGTCCAGACTTTAGGAGAAGGAGTTCATGGAGAGTAAGAATTATTCTTTTTTTCACCACTCTCTGCCTTTCCCACCATCACAGGTGTAAAAATACTCATTATCTACTCAAGTAGAAGTACTGTTATTTGATTGAAATTGTACTCCTGGTTTTTATTCTTTTTATTCTTGTATTTTGTTGTGGCTCAATGCAACGCAAGTTAGTTCTGCAGTTCATCTCTGATGTTATGTTGAATGACAATAAAATAATCTATCATACATACAAAACTCAAGTACAAGTAAAAAGGTTTAGGGTTAATTTTCTGAACAATTTGAGACCATTTTTGCTTATTTTTACCCTTTTTCTACAACTACACCAAACTCACCATATTTTAACCTATTTTCATCAATTTTTTCTTGCCATATTTTTGCTCCTTTTAATGTATTTTTGCTACATTATCCCCATTTTTATCACTTCATCAAATTTCATGCCTTTTCTGCCCATTTGTTCTGATTTCAAGACATTTTTAGCACTTTAAACCCTGTACACCACTTTTCCACCTATTGTTGCATATGTTGACCCAATATTGTCATTTTTAACCTTTTTTCACCATATTTCATGATTATTTTTGCAAACGTAACCACATTCACAATATGTCATGTCCATGATTGGCCAGTTTATACTAATTGTTCCTGCACTGATGTAAAAATGTTCTCTTTTATTTTTTAAATTGAAAATATGTACCTATTGATGACAAAAAAAACGTATTTTCTTGCAAAGACAAGGACACAAAGAAAGTGAAAATGAATGCCAGTCTAAAATTAGAACCACCTCCTGTCATCAGTGTGACATTCTACAAAAACAAACAGCCCTCCAGTATTTGTGTTGGAGGAAATAAAATACAATATTTTCATTTCCTTGCTCATCTTGCCTGATCTGTGTTTTTTTTTTTTTTCTGGTGTTTGTCAGAGTGAATGCTGGGTAACAGACAGATGGAGGAGGAGGTCACTGTGAAAGTGATCAACACCTCACAAACCAAAGAATGTGCAGACAATGTGAAGGAGGAGGTTTGTGTTCACAAGGTGAGTTGGTCACGATGCTGCTAATAATGTAAGGTTTTCCTAATGCGAGCAAGGGATGAATATTTTTGGAAAATAATCTAATTGTGATTATTATTTTTTTTCTCAATATGGTGATTGTGATTTAATTTGCTATTTTTTTCAAGGTCCTCTTCTCATGTATTTTTCAACAAACATAATCAATAAATCAATGTAAAGTGTTCTATTAAACAATATCAGATATACGTACATTGCCTAAAGGATATTGGGATAAAGGAAAATAAAGCATGAATTCATATTAAAGTCTTGTAAGCAATCACCATGACAACGTAACAAAATTCTGCCAAAAAGAATTAAAAACTAAAGTGCAGGAAAAGTAAGCGGAGCAAATATGTTCTTAAACAAATAGTTTTCTTTGTAGTTCTGCCAACTTATTGCCAGACAATGACACTGACTGTGTATTACTGTACTTTATTATCTCTATTGATATTTTCTGCTCTTTCAAGTGCTAAACCACCCAAACATGGTCCGATTATTTGGTCATCAGAAAGAAGGGCTGATGGTTTATCTGTTCCTGGAGTACTGCAGTGGAGGACAGCTGTTTGACCCAATCAGTAACACATAGACCTGCTGCATCTTTAGTCTCCTCTAGATTGTTTGTATTGTGTTTCACTTCATCTCAGCCACAATATTACATTTTATAGTGTGGAATGTTAGAAAAGGCTTGATTAAGTGAACAGTAGCAAACAGTAGGTATGAGAAAAACTGGCCCATTTATTATTGACCAATGGGTTACATGAGCTTTAAAGCTGGGGTACTCAAATTATTTTCTTTAATTAAAAAAAAGATTCCTATTAGCATCACATAGTATATAGTAAAAATTTATGAAAAAAATCATACGTCTGCGTCCAGTCTGTTATAATTAATTATTTAGTTAATAAAACCCTAGAAGACAAAATGTTGGCGGTCACCCCCTCCAGCTTCAATCACAGGATTTAGAGAAAGGAGGGGTGAGCAGAGCCCACGAAGGAGCCTCCTCATTGGCTGCTGTGATATATAGTGAAGCGTGTGCACGGTGCAAACTTGTTTTCAGTCTTGGACCAACTTTGAACGCACAAGCGGCTGTTTTCCTTCTAGACAGGTAATCTAATGTTCCATTTTACTATATTTTATGTGCATCCTTTTGCGTAGCGACGTGTTTTACTGGTAGTGCACGTTCAGCTCTATTGTGCCATTTTGTACACTTCCGTGAGAGGAGGAGACTGGGAGGGATTATCAGAGTGGGGGGTGGGATTCACGGTTTGGTTCAAGAATCAGGTAGTGAAGCTTTAATCTGAAAAGAAAGAATATTCTACAATTGAATAAAATAAATAAAAACTAAATTAAAAAACCCTAAAAAATAACATCAATGAATCCAATAAAAACAATTATATTTTAAAAGTGCACAATAAGCCTATATATAGACTGAGTTATTTTGTCATTTTGTTTTTTTACACGTTTTGTTTGTTTTGCTTTTTTATTTTGTGTTTTTACAATTTTTAGTATTATGTGGAGTTTGTGAGTTTCTGTTGTTTTTCTGTCATTTTTAATTTGTGAGGGGGTTTAGATTTTTAAATTTTTTTTATTTAAGATTTTTTAGGTTTTTTGTCATATTTTGTTTTTTATGTATATTTTTATTATTTTTGTTCTTTTCAAAATATTTTTACAATTTTTAGTTTTTTGGGGTGTTTTTTTTTTTAGATTTTTCTTTTAATTTTTGCTATTTTTATTTTTTTTAAAGATTTTTTGTGATGATTTTGAAGGTTTTTTTTTGTTTTGTTTTTTAAACCAACTTTTTTTCTACAATGTATATTTTAGATGCAGATAATCCGACACTTGATTAGGACACATTTATCATTCTTTTAATTGTCTCTATTAGTGGATAAAACCATTTCGGTGAATAAACCTAAACTAAATGTATCATTTTGTCTCTTTACTGATAAGTTTATTCTAACCTGACTTTAGCCTTTGTTGTTTTGTGATAGTTTTTTTTTTATTATTATTATTTAAAGAGCCAGATGTTGGGATGGCAGAGACACACACAGGTTTCAAACATCTGTCATTGTTAAAGTGCATAAGGTTCAGTTATGTAAATCATAGTTCTGTTTTATTATTCTTACAGAAGAACCATCACGGTGTCGGTATCACACACAGTGACATAAACCAGAGAACATTCTGCTGAACGATAACGATGAGGTCAGACCTGAGTTTACTGGAACATTCTAAAGATTTTCTTTATAAATTCTATCTTGTTTTTTTGATAATCTAAAGCTCACCGACTTCAGCCTCGCTACCATGTTTTGTTTCAAAGAGTGAGAGCGTCTACTGTAGTGTTGTGTTCAAGACCGCACTATCCGAGACCAAGACTTGCCCGAGACCAGAATGCACCGAGACCAAGACAAGACCAAGACTTTCGGGAGCCGAGACCGAGTCAAGACCAAGACCATAAACATTTTTTTTTTCAATTTAAAAAAATAAATAAATAAATAAAATTATGGCAAGGTTCAACAGTTAAATAACATTCTCTCTTTAATTTTAGTTTATTTTAAATACATTTGACGGACAAAAAAGGTGCCTGCAAAAAATTTACTAAAATATTAAAACTACTACTGCTACTGATACATTCACAATTATTCTACATATTTGAAAACAAGATTTTTATGTCAGCTGAATGTACAGCAGGTGTTTAAAAGCATTTCTGCCAAGAAATAATGATTCTTGATTCTGATTCTTTCAGTTGTTCAGGTTTAACAGGTCACAGATTTCACAAGATAAGATTTTAGTTTGAAAAAGCCTTTACACAGGTTATTTTTATTAATTCACTTAGTTGATATAGTTTAATTTGGTTACTGTAATATAACTGGATATTCAATTCACAAAGATTTCCAACTGTAACTGTAAAAGTGAAACTTTCTGAAATAAAACTACAAACAAGTTGTCAGCAGTGCAAAAAACATAGAGCTACAGGTAGATGTGAAACTAAATAAAACAAACAAACCCTGGAAAAGTCATGTAACAAATTAATCAATAGTTATTATACATATATATATAAAATTATTATTATTCTGGATACAGTGGAAACAGAAACTATAAAAAATAATTATATTTTGAACCTGTTTATATTGTGGGGAACATTATATACATACATGTAATTGGAGTCTAAAGACACAAAAAAACCACCACTTTAAAAATATTTAATATTATTTGAGTGCAACTCTGCGGCGATGACGCGCTGGTGACGACATAAATCAAGATGGCGGCGGCCCGGACTACAGCTGATATTATGTAATAAAGCCTTAAAACACATGGATATAATGAAAAGAGTGGATGGACAGATGCATAAACATGCAGACTTTCACACGGACACACACAGACTTATTAAACACACACAGACTTATTAAACACACACACAGACTTATTAAACACACACGGACCTCAGTAAACACGGTAAACAGAACAGGCTTCACCGCTCTGCTGGCACTAGGACCCAGAGGCAGAGTAAGTGCGTCCCCTATCCAGCCTTCACAGGCTGTAATATCACCAGTTTATCATTTTACCAGTTATTAGAGCTACTGTCTTTACCAGGGAGATAATATTTATTACTGGTGATTGTTTTCAGGAGTTTTACTGGGATTTTTACCGGTGATTAGTTCATTTCTCCCTTGCGCTCCGCGGTCCAAACTGACACCATAGCCACACGTGTGAGTGTCACACACGTCACTCAGTCACATTAAGGGAGGTTGTGGTCATTATACGGGGTGGATTAAATAATGACTAAAGGATTGTTTTATCCCGTTCTTCTCCGTGTTATTATCACATTATAAAAAATTTTAAAAATAGCAGGAATTAGTGCTGGTCTCGAACGGTCTTGACGGAAAATTCCGAGTCCGGGCAGCCCGAGTCCAAGACAAGACCGAGTCAAAATGCTTCAGAGTCCGAGACAAGACCAAGACCTTTAAAATTTGGTCTCGAGACCGGTCTCGAGACCAAGACCGGTCTTGACCACCACAACACTAGTCTACTGAGTCGCCTCTGTGGGACGCTTCCATATGTGGCCCCAGAGCTTCTCAGCCAATCAGAGTACAGAGCTTAATCTGCTGATATCTGGGCCTGTGACATCGTCCTCACTGCCATGCTGACTAGAGGTGAGAGTAGGAGTCTGTGAAAACAATACATCATCATCCATCCCAGCATATTTAGGGTCAAAGGCTAATCTCATTATAATATAAAACAAAGACATTGTGAAATACATTCAGACAGAATGGAGCTGATTTATTCTATTGTCACTGTGATCCACCTCATTCCTGGGCCCGCTGGTACTAAATATAGGTGCCATTTTAACATGTGGTCAAAAGATGAAAAACTAACAAATAATTATTGTTTGTAGCTCAGCTGTTTTACACAGTGATACACACAATTACACACAGTGATACACACAGTTACACACAGTGATACACACAGTTACACACAGTGATACACACAGTTACACACACAGTGATACACACAATGATACACACAGTGACAGTGATATACAGCGATACACACAGTGACAGTGATACACACAGTGAAAGTGATACACACAGTGACACACACAGTGATACACACAGTTACACACACAGTGACAGCGATACACACAGTGACAGCGATACACACAGTGAAAGTGATATACACAGTGACACACACAGTGACAGTGATACACACAGTGACAGCGATACACACAGTGATACACACAGTGACAGCGATACACACAGTGAAAGTGATATACACAGTGACACACACAGTGACAGTGATACACGCAGTGATACACAGTTACACACACAGTGATACACACAGTGACAGCGATACACACAGTGAAAGTGATATACACAGTGACACACACAGTGACAGTGATACACGCAGTGATACACAGTTACACACACAGTGATACACACAGTGACAGCGATACACACAGTGACAGTGATACACACAGTGAAAGTGTGTATCTGTTGTAATATCTGTAATATAAGTCATGCCTTTTTCATTTAAAAATGTTGCCTTGATGGGTACTCGTACTTTAGTATATTTCTAAATCACTAATTTTATTTGTACAAGTGCGTTTTAAAAGAAGTAGTTTATTACATTTCTACACCAACCGCTACTGAGTAAATTATTTTCTGTTTTAAAATGATCAACAGACATTGTGAAACTACAAAAAATGAAATGACTAGACAACAACAAATGCATCACATCATAGCCGACCAACCAGATTTTTTTTTTTTTCCTTGTCTGCACATGCTGTCAAAGGTCAACACTACAAGAAGTGCAATCATTATGAGACAGCAATGCATGTTTTGTTATTGCAATAAAATAAATAGATTTTAATGTATTGCTTAATTGTGACCATCACCAGCCCTCCCTAAGGAAGGGTAAGAAATCTTTTATTATAGGGAGGATATAAAAAGGGAGAGCAGTGTTACACCTAAGGGGAGGGGGAGGGGGGGGAGCAGGGAGGAGAGACTCAAGGTAGGAAATAGAAAGGGTGGGAAAGAATAGACTATCCACAGTGAGGGTGAGATGTGACTCTGTAGAACATATTGTGCTTATTATGTTGTGCAATCAAGCCGGTGGCTGTGGACAGGGGGAACGAATGAGTGGAAATACCCAAAGCAGGTATTTTGGATTAACGCATCTAAAGTTAAACCAGTTTGAGTTTTATCCACAACCCAAGGCGTGCTAGTGCATCGTAGACCAGTATATGTGCAAAACCGCTACTGCAAACCCAGGAACTGCCCCGGGCCTGCAGATGCAGCCAGGCCAGCAGAAAGAGCGGGGGCCAGGGAGCCCCCAGCCATCCCCCCACGGCCGAGCAGCCCCCCAGACGCCCTTAAGATCCCAGGCCGAGAGGCAGCCACAGCCCCACACACACACATCCAAAGAAGCCCCAAGCAGCCGAGCACCCAGCGCATCCCGCCACCGACCCCAACCACCAACACATAAGGCCCCCCGCCAGCATCCCGCCCCCATCCACCCACCCATACCCAAGCACCAACCACCACCGAGGGGAGGGCCCAGAGAGCCCCCTGCGCGAGACCCAGCAGACGGCCATTATTTATTTATTTATTTTTTAATTTACATTTTGACAAACCTTTTATTTAATACAGATGCCTTGGTGGAAAATAAATTAGATTCCAATTATGAAAGATTCATTTTTTTCACTTTTTGGTTTCTACTGATATGTTTACTGTATGTAAGGGAACCAACAATAACTGTGGGGGTGAAAGTAATTAGTAACTTTGACTTTGAATACTGTTTAATTGAGCTACTTTTTACTTGTACTTGAGTTAGTAGTTTATGTGTGAATTACTTGTTACTTCTACTGAGGATATATCAGTACTTTTTACACCTCTGTGACTTATACAATGAAGCGACTTATATGTAAGTTTTTGGCCAACAGCGC